>NC_066315.1:124687373-124987373 GCF_022539315.1 Serinus canaria
AAGAAAGCTGACTAAGAGAAAATATGTAATTTGGAATGGAGGTAGATACAAATCTTTTGAGAAAACAAAAGAGAGGTTAAGAATTACACATGTTAAATATGACAACAGTAAGAAAAGCTCTCTGCATAAGAAAAACATTTCTATTTTGTGTAAAATAATAGCATTGGACTTGGAATTTTAAAAAATCCTCCAAATGTTTTTTTTAATGAAATCTATAATGTTTTCCAAATATAGAGCTAAAGGAATATAAGACAATGATTAAGAAAAGACTTTCTTTCACCATTAAGACCAGCAGAGGAAATAGAAAAATATTTAAATGGGCAAAGCTAATGCCCTGAAATAATTTCAGCAGGAAAATTTATACTGTGAGTCCACTAGTATGAAAAATATTAATAGAGGAAAACAGGGAAATTACTTAAATTCAGATCTTAACCTCTAGTGAGTTCCTCAGATTTATCTGCAAATCTTCTGTCAGATCATTTTCCAAAATGTGCTGCAGGTTTGCAGAACAGAATTCTGTTTTCCTAAGGCTGTCAGTAAAGGGAGGAATTCAAAAAGGTCACACCCACTGCCAGAGTCCAGTTGTTGCCAGAGTGGAACCTCTGAATCCACATATGTGGGTCTCCATCTTTGTAGCAGAGGACTCAAAAATACATTTCTTTCTTTATTTCTAATTCTAACTTGCAAAGAAAGTGACTACTGCTGTGGGCTTAGCTGGTAGGATCGGTTCTCTAAATTCACTCTAAATTCTCTAAATAATTCACTCTAAATTCTCTAAATAATAGACAGTTGTCTATTTGAAGGAACAGGTTACTGCACATTAATTGAGTGATGGCAGCTGTCCTCATGCCTGCTTTCAGCCTAGATCAACTGTAAAGAAAGACACAGTCTGAGTTAAGCCAGGCATGGATTTAAGAACCCTTCAGTTATCTGCCTGGCTGCACACACAAAACAACACAACACTCAACAGCTGCACACCTTCTTCCTCCACCATATAGAAGAGGATGTTGTTCAACCCTGCATTGTAATTTTCAATGACTAAAGGCATGCCCACAAGCAGTCATTGTAGCTCAGCTAAAGTGTGAGAAAGTTAAACGCAGCAGTAACTTGATTGCCCATCTGAACTCCAATTTCAGACCTGATGCATTTAAGGCACCTGCTGCAATCATCAAACACCACCTCTTGACAAATTCTCTTTTGTACTATTTGCCCAAAATTGTCTCTCAGTAAATGTCTCCACTGTTTCAGACACTGAAAGGAACCTCTTTAGAAAAATTCCCAAAGAATTTTGCTGCATTTCTATACTGAAGAGTTCTTTAAAAGGTGATCTGAGAAACATGATCCATCTACGCTTGAATGTGTTAAAGAATTGGCTTCAACTTGCTCAGTAGAGTGCACCATAAGCATTCATCCACATGCTCTCACACAGCCTCTCACTCCCACCTGTACAAGGGCATGCATACTTTGTAGTTTTATGTCCATATAACATAGTCACTGGTTTATTATGTAGCTCCTGAGCTTACTATACAATTCATGTCACTTAACTGAATTACTTAACTGACCAGAGGTAGCGAGAGGGATTGAAAACTTCAGGTCTATTTCTTTTGCTCCTTTCAGGTAAAAAAACAAGGAGTTGGTTATCCCGGATTTTACTGGACCCATAATTCAGATTTTCATTCTGTTCCTAACATTGAACAGTTTCTAGTAGCAGTGTATTTAAAATTCCTGTGTTCCTTCCTAGTGCATTCCTTTTAATTTAAACTGTCCCTCAACAATGTTGTGACGAAGACAATACACCCATCCTATTTTATGGAAAATGGGCTCTCATGAAGAAAGATCTTTATGTTAACTAAATTAAGTCCACACAAAAATCACAAACAGGTCACAAATTACCCAAACACAAATCTCCACTGATATCAAGCAGGGCTTTTCTGTCTGCCATGGCTTTAAATTGTAAGTAGTGGGAAGGAAAACAAATAACCTTTTCTTGCCCCTGTGGCTGCACAGGGAGGAACAGAAAAGTGACCTTTGCAACACAGTCAAACACCTTACAGCATTTGAGCAGCAGCTTGTCCTCAGTCCCCAAAAATAAGTCCCTTCTTAATAGAAAGAGCATTAATATTGTGCGGCCTGGCTGAAAGATTGAAGGAAGAACATTTCGGAATGAGCATGCTTGGTGTTCCCTAATTCTACTGATTTAGCACATGGACAATCCAGTGCAGACCCAGAACATTTCCTATATCTTCTCTGAACTTGTTTCAAAGGGTGTTAATCGATCATTGAGGAAGCACTGATCAAGTAAATGCAGCCCCCTTGTAAATAAAACAGGTAGCTACAAGTTACTTCACTGAAATCCTGAAGTATTATAGATTTGGGAAAAAAAACACAAAACACTTTTAGCCAATGGTTAATAAGGTATCAACAAAACAATTAACTGTAATGAATTATACACAAGCATTCATGTATGTATTACATTGCCTGAGAGTAATAGTTCCTATCAAACTGTCAGCCTTTCATAGTAAATAACTATAATAATAATAGCATGGTAGTGGGCCAGTAGTTGAGCATTCAGTACAGCAAACTGTTTTCTGGTAGAGTATGTGATGCAAATGCAGTAGATTTATGGTGTCATTACTCAGATCAGACTCTGGTTAGTGCTTGGTTGGAATTTGAAGGATTTATTCACAACCACAGCATTGTTTTTATGCTGGTGTAGCTGTGTTAAAAGTGATGAAACCAGACAAGCATTATTAGATGGGAGTTCCACAATAATGAGTCAACTTTAATGAGGTGTCTTAAGAGGCATTTTTATTAAATTATTTTAGAACCAAAGATACAGAGACTATAAAAGGCCCAGTTCTGGTTACAATGTAGATTTACAGCAGTTATTTCAACAACAATTATAGTTCTCTTTCTATTAAGTATATTTCAGGTATATTTACCTCTCAAGGGTATTTAATTTCTTACTCTTGTCCCTTTCTTCACCTCTACCCTGCATGTTTTCAGCCTATCAAATTTGTTTCTAACATCTGATAGAGAATAATGTTTCAAATATTAATATCAGAAACTGCCATAGACGTAAAACTCAGGATAATCCTCTTGCTGCACTCATTTTCATTATGCAAAAGTAAAACCATTATGATATAATAATAGCTATACTTCTTGTAGAAATTGATACCATTGTCATTTAAATCAATGGAACCAACTAGCACAGCAGCTAAAGCTCATCAAAAACATTTCCCTCTTGTCACAAATGGGTGATTTAGATTGCTTACAGGTGCACTATCAAAGGTATTAGCAAAAGTGGTTTTAATACGATGTTGTAGAAGAGTGAGTAGCCAAGGTTTAGTGGCAAGGTTCACTATGATACTGTATAGCACAGTCATTTGCACAATGATTCAAAACCACCAAAGCACAAAGCATAGTTACCATACTAAAAGGTTCTGTGTAATACCAGTCACTTCCCAAACATCTGCCATTGGTAAATGGTCTGTCTGCTTCAAGAAGTAACCTTGAGAGGCATCCCAGCTCAAGGGGAAACCACCACCCAGCAGCCAGGCTGCTCAGCTGGGAGAGCTCAAAGAAGGCCCATTTAGGCTGTCAGATTTGTGGAATATAGTGGCTGTATTGTCATCAAATTACATGCAATGGGAAAGGACTGTATGAGACTCCCTGCACCCACAACTTTCTTGGTCCCTTGACAAGTGGGACTTTGAAAAGCTGCCTGCTGCTCATGTGTTAATTGCATATTGGGTGTTCCAACATCACCCACGTCAATGCTCCCTGGGCCACTCCTTGCCTTTGTGGGTCTTCAGAGAACAGATTGCAGCTAGAGGAGTTCTTGGCTGCCTGGGCTATGGCTCAGGCCTTTACCTCCTTCAGAGTCTGAATCAAATTACCACTAGTTTGGTGAAAGGGTTGATTGTATGCATCACATCCCTCCTATAAGTAGCTAAAGTGAAATTAATAGCAAATCTGTATGAAACTTTGAAACTTTCCTGGCTTTAATTATTTTGTATGGAATTCAACAATGAAAATACTCAGCAGATAGTGAAATAAAACCTACAGAAAAAGAACTAAAATTTGTCTGATTAGTTTCATCTAGTTTAAACCTAGTTTCAAGTAGAAAAATTAATCAAATATGTGACTGTGTAATAGTATTGATAGTGCTTAATTTATCATTGTAATTAAACTAGATTTTTCATTGTCCATTTAGATGCCTGTTTTTTCAGTCCATAGCATTAGGACAGACAAGACTGACTCTTCTATTATCAGCCAAATTAGGCTGATTAGGCCTGTCGAAAAGATCAGTAGCTATTCTGAGAGCTTGCAGCTTTCTGAATGCGCTTGTACAGAACTACTTAGAAAATAAAGGACAAACGTTATAATTAATGGCAATGGCTGAAGCAATGTTGAGCCAGAAATCTTATTCAGCTTACTTTAAAAATCACTAAGATCATGCAAAATTTTGTCTTTTCTATTGAGCTTACCATTCATTGAAATCTTGCATTCAGTGTCGGGGAAACACGATGTCCTTCATTCCTAAGACAAATGAACAGGTAAAAGATTGTGTTCACTTGATAAATGTCAGTGTGAGGTGTTTGTACTTGAGCAACTTAAGAAAGTCATTAGGGGCACCATACCAAACAGATACTAATTCCTTACACCTTCCAAAGCTGCAGTAAATCTAATAAACTGTGACTGAAAAAATGGAGAAAGTAATAAAAGCATGCCATGAAATCAAAAATTGTAAGGAACTTCCTCACATGCCCTTTTGTTTTATTTAATATATGCAGTAGCACAGTAGAGGTGTTTGCTGTTCACCCAGTGTTACATGAGTCATTGCAAGGACCTTGCCATTGCCCCTCCTCCCCTTTTTTCCTGGCAGTCAATTTATCAGAGGAAGATTTCCTAAGTGGTGTTCAGCATTTTAACTGGTTTATGACTGATTACATAATGTTTTTCTCATTATTATTTAAATTCTATCCCATACATATCAAGTGGGAACCTGCAGAAAACGCAGGCATTGTTATCATGCCATTTTGTGTCTCTTTCTACTAGATTTTCCTGTCTGTAATTGCATTTTTGTAAAACAAATAAGCAAACTAATTTTATTGATTTCAGATCTATTCCTCTGAATCTGCTCTATATCATTTAGTTCCCAGTTAAAAAATTCTCAAAAATTAAAATCATGGAACTTTTAAAACATTGTAATGCAAAAATGATACTTAATTTACAGACATTAGAATCTTCTGTATTTGATGCAAAAGAGCTTGAAAATAGTGGGTTTTCTCTTATATTTATCTCATTTTTAAGGAAAGTATGTGAGGTCAGGAATTTTGGGTCCTGTTCCCAGCTTTGACACTGAACCCATGTGGTAGGCTGTAGGCGAGACAGGGGGTAGCACGGTCAGGACGGACGGAGACGAGAGATCTCTGAAGCCAGGTCGTGGAACTTGCGGTTTATTGCAAAGGGCCTGGGTACAGGGCCCTGCTGGGAGCTGCCAGCCACGGCTCGGAGCAGGCCTGAGAGAAGAGGGGTAGAGAGGATGAGAGGGTAAGAACGTAAAAGGCAAGAGCTAAGAGCATAGAAAAGTAAGTAAGAGCAAGAGAGCAAGAGTAAGAGTAAGAGCAAGAGTATGAGTAAGAGAGCGAAGTTCCCGTTACAATACAATAAATCATCTTCTGTGTTGAATATTCTGATTCTCACTAACTAATCTAGCGCAACACAAATCCCACAGCATTTATATACAGCCTGTAAGAATCACTACATTACCATACTGTGCTACATTTTAAACCCTAGAAACTACTCTTCGGACCGCTTCTGCCAAGCTGGCAGGGTCTGCTCGGACCCTTGGACCTGCCTGCTTGCAGAGGGTATTGTTTCATCAAAAGGGGATTACCTTCAGCCAGCCACACCATTGTTTTCTCGTTGTTCAGTAACTAAGGGATCTCAAAGCTTGCTTTCATTTCAATCTCACTTTTAGTTTCTATATTCTCAAAATCTTTTGCCAGGTAATCATATTTATAAGGCTTTCCTGTTTCATCTTCCCCAACAGTAGGCAATGTGTCTCAGGAGACTGAATGTGCAGGTAGAATTTGCACCTCTTTCTGAGGTGAGACCAACAGGTGCCTTTCTTTGACATGTAAGGAAGGAGCATTCCCAGCTGTTTAAACTAATTAAAATTATATGCTTTCCAGTAACGAAAAATGTCTGTGGAACAACAGGCAATATATTCTTCAATGAATGTGTTTCACTTTTTTCATTGCACATTTCTGTCTCGACCTTCCTGAAGTCTCAGTCATCATTTAATAAAATAGTCATGGTGCTTGATAAATTTGAGACAGCAAATATTTAATTTTAATGGCTCAGGTTCTATCAAAAATAACTGCTTGCCTCCAACTTAAAAACAAAGCAAAACTACACACCAATCAGTTAATTTAATCAGAGGTAAACAATGGTGTCAGAGCAGGTCAAAAATTCTCTTAGACATGTAAACACAATATTTGCCTAAATTAGATTAACTCTTCTCTGATATAACGTAGTCAACCTTAATATTCAGTATTAGTAGCCTCATTATTTTTATTTAGTCCAAGTAGATCAAAATTAGCTCCACAGATTTTGCTGACCCAAAATTTATGAGCATAGAGTCAACCTCTGAGTGCAGTGCAGAAACAAGGACAGCCAAACACCTCCCTCTTAGAAGCAAACCTGTATCCCTTTACAGGTGAGGATGATGATGACTTCTGAAAAATAGCACAGGCTTTTTGTATCTTATGACTGAAAAATAAACATCAGAAATTAATTGAAGTAACTCAACATTTCAAATAAGAAAACTGATTTTAATTTCCACCCATGAATATTTTTGCCAGCGAAATTTTAACTAATTCTGGTGGAGCAGCCCTTGTGCTTTGGCTGACTCCAGTAAATTTGGGGGACTTGTTGAAGGTGCTGCACTGGGTTTTGCTCACCCATCACTTACAACCAACCATCCCCATCTGTGTAAAGGGGGAATAAGCATCAGAACAGTAACCTAGTATAGAAACCAAAGCAGCAGTATGCATTATGTTGGGAATGTGATGGATGGGAAGGGGGACACTGGTGTTTTCTAGGCATTCACTTGGACACAGAAATCTTCTGGAAAAACTCAGGACAGCCATTGAATCAAATGGATTTGAGTCTATCGGCTTAATCAGTAAATTCTAAGAGTTAACTGAGATTGAGCAATTGTCATGCATCACACATTTTTCCTGGTGTGTCAGTCTTCAAAAATAAATAGCTTTAGTTCCCCTAAAAAAACACTCATTTCACAGGCTTTATCAGTAACCTTGAGAATCAAATATTCTGAACGGAAAACTCTCAAAGGAAACATTTTTCTGTTGAAATCCTTCACTCAAGTAAAGAGGTGCAAACATTGAAAAGCCAAAAGATTGTCATTTTTCCATACTAAAAGACAAAATTGTAAATTTTTTTTCATTACAAATTGCAGAGCCACTACAGCTAGTGACCCAATTATTCCAAAAGGTCTCAATTTTTTTAGAAAATATAAATGTGTTACTAAGAAGAAGAAGAAGATTTTCTGCATGATTAATATCAAAACATGAAAGGCAGATTGAATTTGTCCATACATAGGCATTTTCACACCTCAGAAAGAGGAAGTTATTTAGAAGGCGATAGAATCGTAATTGCCATTTCAACAAAAAAAAAAAAGCAATCAGTGAGAATAAGACAAGCTCAATCTGCCAAAATGAAGATTTGGAAGTTAATCATATACCAACTTATCCAGCTTGTCACACTGTTATGTGTGTCTGAAGTTTCCAAATTGTTGTCGCTATTGATCTCTAAAATTACACTACAGTTCTGTAATCTTTCAAAAGAAGGAAAGTTTTCCAAACCAAATAAATAAAGAATGAAAAGCTTAATTTCTTCTCTGCTTCCTCTTTTCAGGGTTATAATAATCCTTTCTCAGCTATTATGAGATTCTGCACCATTTGCAGACCACAATTTGACCCCAAGTCCAACATTTTGCTTTCTAACTTTTATTTTAAAATTAATGTCTCTTGAACTCCTCATAAAACCAAAATTTTATGCACTATTGTGCACTGTGCATTCAAATAGGCATTAGGCAGGAAAATAAAAATAAAAAACTGTTTTAAATAGGACCATCTTTTATTGCCATTTCCACCTGGATCACACTGCCACAGCAAAACTTTCACAGATGACAGTTTTAAACATATAACTCTACATCCTGTATATTCAATTGACTGTCTTAATTCATTATTCTGTCACCATTTAAATATTCCTTTTGCATTGTTTGTCTCATTCCACTCCTACTTCCTATGGTTTACTCTGGGCTTTCCCAGTGTCTCTGTCTCATGTTATATGCTTCCAACATCTTCTTCCAGCACTCTCTCCTTCCCATTTCTTTTCTATTTTTTTAATGCTACTCCACCTGGTTGTTCAGCTGAGCAGAACTTCTGCCTCCAAGTACCTGAAAAATCTCCAGTTGATTAGACAGAAGATTCCTCATCTCAATGCACTGAGATCTATTCCTGTCATTTCCTGCAATTATTTTGCTTGGAATGGATGCCCTTTGGTTTTTGATACCTATCTAAACTCTAATTTAGAAATAGTGATAAAGTTTATTATGTGCTTTATGCATAATTATTTTAAGGCAATTCTTCTTGTAAGCTCCTACTTTAATTTATTTTTAAAACACACTTAAAATGTAGACATATTAGATGGCCTCAGGGTACAAGTTTTAGTAGTTCCTTTATGCATTAAACTGTGTGTTCAAAACTGCACCCTTGACATTAGTAGGACGGGAACTTTTGCCATGACCATTAATACTAATTGGACCAGCTAATCTCACACTAGAGAATTCCTACTCCTCACATTAAGCAAAGATTAATTCAGTAGGAATTTTAGTCTACAGCTTTTTTACACCACCCTGTAACTTTGAAGCATCTCCTCTGTAGCATTCAGGATGATAAAGTACAGTACTTACCATGAATCATGATAGAACTGACTCGGTCGGACTTGCTTCTCATGGAGCAGGCACCATCCCAAGAAACAGAAAGCACCCAGGGCTCTCCAGTGAAAGCCACACCAGTGAGAATTTGCTATGAATATCCACTCATATGCAGGGATAAATTACAGAGTAACATTTTCTTTTCTCTGCTTTATTTGGCACTGGATCCCAAGAAGGTGTTGAGCATCTCTCTAGGCACATTGGTATGGGCTGAGGGAACTATGTGGACAGAATCAGGATTGGCTTTATGAGCCCAGAGAGAACAGAAAAGGGAGTTTGGTGGGAACACAATTTCACCATGGCTTAGCAATGTGGTAAAGATTCTGGTAAAGATCTGGTAAAATTCTGGTAAAGACTTCAGGCAGTGAGCTCTGCTAGAGCACCACCTCCCCACCATCCAACCGCTTCCACATCTGGTTGGAGATCCTGGCCCACCCCACTCTCTGCAGAAGGCCCAGTGCCTCCAGCTTCAGATCCCTCCCACTGTCACCAGAAACTGTGCTGCTCGTCCCTAAGTCTTTTCCTACTACTATAAAGGACCTTGCAGGGGAAGATTTTGTTGCAAAAGCAGTCTAGCAGGAGGAAAACAGGCAGCCAAAGTAAAGTGGAAAGATCCTCTTCTTTCCTTCATGGCCTCACTCAAGCTCTCAAATGACCACAGTGACTCTATTCCCAAAGTCATTCCTTCAGTCTCACACATGACCATCATCTCAACTGCAATCTGTCCTTGCTAGCCCTCTCCAAATATTGGATCCTGTCTCCACCACTACACCCAAAAGCATTTATCACAATTCTGCCTGGACTCTGAGAAAGAAAAGATATTATTGTCGGGGGGAAAAATCAGTATCTGAGAGGGCTATCTTCTTCTTCCTGCTGATTTTTATTGGACAAACAAGTGAAACAGAGCATTTTAATACAGAGAAGATAGAAGTTTATTTTCACTGATGACAAACATTCTCACATGTACTCACATAAATACTAGCACTTCAAAGCAATTAAGCTGTTCACTGAACAGAAAAGCAATTCTGTCATGTTTTTAGCAGTTAAAGTATGATTGAGTCCAAAACATAATGATTAGGTTTCATCATTTGAAAAAGGGTTTAAAGAAGGTGCAAGTCATTCTTTTATTTATCCTTTATTATTATTTATCAATCTCTCTATTTGTTAAATGCAGTGAATATTCTATCACTAGTTCATTACAAAAAATTTTGCATTACTTCTATCTTTTTGTTTTTCCTGTTTTGCAAGGGTTACAACTGAAAGCAGCAAAAGTGTGATACACATTCACGTTCCCCTGCTCACACCTACTGAACTGAGCCTTTACATATCATATGGGGGCATTAAACTAAACCACCTCCATGACTGTTACTGAGTTAGAAATTTGATGCTTTAAATCAAGGGACAAAGTGCAAGGTGCACCTCAAATGAACACAGATGTGAAGTCAATGTGATAGCTAATATAAATTCAGTGCTCCTTGCTAAGCTCTGCTTGTTCCTGGTGGTTTTCCACTGATGATGAAGAATGCTGTGTAAAAGCCAACAAATGTGCATGTCCCCATGGTACCTTACAAATATAAATTACCATGTTTTGTACTCAGTGTGAGTGCCTGCCTAAGAGAAAAGGAAGATATTGCCTTGAGTTAGACATAGCTAATAAAAAGAATGACAATTTGCATTTCTACTTTCTGTACTGGATTATGATTTTTCTCATTTTACATAAATATCTAGATCAATAATGGCTAACTATGTTTTGGCTATTTTTTGTGTTTGTTTTGCCTTTTTTTTTTTTAATGCCTGCTCTGCAGACAGATTTAATTTTTCATCTCTTTGGCTGCCCAGAAAGTTCATTTCATAATCAAAAGAAACTATTAGAGACGAAACAGAGTATGCTATACTCGAGGACGTAAAAGCAGTATCTGTAGACCTGGATTCAGAATTCTCAGTTGTACAGATAACAGTATTAGGAGTGAGCATCAGATGTAATGAAATCAGTTGTGCTACAATGGCAGTTTGAGGTAGCACAAGCACGAGGGCCAGTGTTGGGAGTGAAAGGACAGCGCTGCATTTTAATGGGGCTTGCTGCTGCTTTGCAGAAAGTGATGTATTGCAGTCACATAACCTTCTGTCAAAGCATAGTCAGACAGCAGCAGAAACCTAGAAAGGTGTCAAGCATCAAGTCTCCTACTCAAGAGGAGCCTGCAAGAGATAGATGTGCAACTTTACCAAGCAGTGGTCAGCAGTTGCTTCAGATGCCTCCATTACAGTTATTAAAATGAGAATTGCAGTCCTGAGAATGGGTTTGTCTGGCAAGGACAAAACAGACAGGAGAGTACGAGGAAGGATGCTTGAGGCTTTGGGTTTCAAGTTCACATGTATATGTGAGCCATCATCTATCCATCCTCTTTTTAGCTGCATTTGCTGAGAGTTTCTAAGATTAACTAAGAAATTAATTAATTTCTTAGAATTAATAATTCTACAATTAATCATAAAAGCCATTCAGAGAAAAGGATTTTTTAAAAACAGATGCATTTTTTCAGATGAATGTCTTTCATTTGTCTGTATTGTGGATGCGCTTATGGCTTATAATTATTGTGGGGTAAACCATACAGTGAAGTCAGTAACAACTATATTCTGTGGGACTTGTCTTTAAGCATTTTCTTAACCAGGTAATATAGTAATAATGTACAACTTTTGTGTCATTTAGTCATAGCACATTTCTAATATTTTCTCCCAAAAACATATGCTGAATTTACCTTCTCATACCTTCCTGTACATTTACCCAGAATGTACAGGAATGTACATAAAGCCTGTGAGAAGGAAACTATTTAATGTTGGCTTTCCCATGTTACATACAATGTGTATACTTAAAATTAATTGAATCTAGTAAAATTTGAATTTGGCAAAAATGCCAGAAGGATTATACCAGAACTATAACAACAGTAGCAACAGCATTTTTGGAAGACTGAAATACAGTGTTATCCCTAAGAAGAGTGTTTTCAATACCTCATGCTCAAAAAGCCATCCAGATAGAGAAAAAGCAGCAGAAATAATTTGAGGTGGAAAATGAACCAATAAATATTCCATAAACTCTCTCCATCTTTTTTTCAGAGATTATGATGGCAATATAGGACAGTATATAGAGTTTCTTTGATATTGTCTATGGATGCCAAGTCTATATGCTCAGCTGAGTTATTCAATTCTTAAAATGCATTATGTTCAAATCACACTTTCTAAAGTAGTTTTCTGTTAGAACTACATCAAATGAAAGCCTTATTACTGGCTTAAATATAATTCAGTTCATCCTTGTTGTGTCAGGAGATGTTTTTATATATAAGGGGAAAGAAATGAAAAAAAATTTAAAAACCCCACTAGTCATCATGAGGGTTTTTTAATATCATCAGCACTGCCATAAAGGCAGATGATAAATGGCACACTATTCAGAAGAAAAAAATAGAATGAAATTAGCATTGAATTACTCTATATTAATCATAGCCCTGCATTCCTGCTATTACAGGGAAAATAAAAGTTTGGCTCTTTCAGATTTTAATGTTTCCTCTCAAACTTTACCATTATTTGTAGTGAGAGGGAAATAAGAAATACATGTACTGAAGGAGGAACACTAGAATATTTTGGACTGGCAGGGTTCCTAGATTTTTATCACTGTTTCCAACCAACAGCAAAGCAGCATTGGTGACTTGGGTCCAGATGATTAGCAACATTAATGTTCCACAAGAGTAACCTCATGAAGCTCTTTAATGCTGTGACAGGTAAAGGCTTGAAAGGTTTATGGCAAGGGAAAAAAGCTTTGATAAATAACTTGGAAATCTGCCTCTTGTTGCTTTCATAATTGTTACTTCTTATAATGGCATAATGGAAGGGCAAAGCATAGTCGAGAAAAAGGTTAGAAAAGAGGAGTTCTCTTTGGAGCTAATAGGATGTACAGTGGAATATTTTTTACTCCTCCTAAGATGAATAGCTAGTTAAAAACCACTAAGCCCCTCTCAGAGTTAAGGGAAGAATTTAAAAGTCTTTTTTATTATAGCTAGTATCTCTAGGGATCAGACCTAAAACATGAGAGATGAATTTTTTTTTTTCTGTGCAAGAAGTGAATAATAGTTTCTGGATGATTTAACTTAAAGAAGAAAATTTTGGGATCTCTCACATGAGCTTTTCTCCAGTCCTGGTTACCTGTGAAGACCACAGCCACAGACCTGGTGCTCTCTTTGCAGTGAAGGGGAAATCTGATGCCTGACTTCTTCAAAGGGCAGGAGCCCAGTCCTGCAGTGATTAGGATGTTTCTGGGAAACCAGGTTTTCAGTAAATAGAAATTTTAACAAAATTGTTTCTTTCTTTCTTTCTTTTTTTTTACTGGAGGAGGTGGAAATTGGCTGAAAAGAACATCTGGGAGCTTTTCAGCCTTTGATCAGAAGTTCACCGGGTTTCATCAGTTATTTCCTTTTTCAGTTATAAAACAAGCTAGACTCCACCTCCTGCAAAAAAAAAAAAAGAGTGCAGAAAAGATTGGCTGACAATATTTTTATTGTAAATATTTTTTTTTAAAACATGGGTTTCAAATTTCTCTTCAAAAAAAAAAAAATCTACTTCTGCTAACATTTTCTACTGTCAGTTTTCCAAACATGCAACTAGGAAAGTGTTGTCAGTTTCCCTGTGGATAGGTGGAGCTGGTGTGCCTTATGCTTCCCTGCAGCATCACTCAATGCCTACTTGAAGCTGCTAGCATTAATGGGTCACATTGCAGGACTCAGATATTTGGATGCAGCCTGCCTCCAGCCTCTGCTGGAAGAATGAACCTTATAGGTGTTGGCTAACACTGGACTTCTGCATTTTCAGAGTGTGGCTGATAAAGCAACAAAAGATATTAAAGGATATTCAGTTATATCACAATATATATTGGCAGGTACACAATAACAATAACAAAATAGACATGGTAATAGGGAAGCTACTGAGGAAAAACCCATCAATCTGGTAACTGTAGGCATTGCTGAAAGCACACAGCCAATGGAAATGGAGTAAGGTATATAAATAGCATGATGGGACTGAAGCAAAGAATTCTACAAGCAAATTATTTAGATTGAATGCTATTATGCAAATAAAGCATTTCATTGCAAAGCCGCCAAGATACATTATTCTGTTTCCTGCTGCTAAAATAGAAATTATTCAGGAGTTGTTTGCATAGCTTTATTGAGGGGAGCTATACTTCAGCTTCAATAGCTCTAGCTTGATTTGCTGTAATCATTTTGGGCCATACAGTCAACTCAAGACTGTTGCACAGTCCTGACTGCCCACTGCTGCAGGAACACCATTCTTCTTTTAACCCTCGATGGTTTAAGGTGGGAAAGCATTACAGACATTGATATTTGCTTGATTTGTGAAAAAAGTCAAGCCATATCCTCTTGGCTCTTTTCCCCAGCCGTCTTGGTTTCTTTTTGAGGTTCTCCTGGAAGAAATTCTATGCTTTCATACTAAAGCCCACATTTCATTTCTCAGTTTCTACAGATCAAGTGATGAAATGTCATGTGTGAACCCCGTCAAGGCTGAGAAGAGAAACTCCGACTTCCCCACAGAAAATTGTGAACTGCAGTTTCTTACTGGCTGACAACACCTTTGACTCAATTTGTATGAAACCCAATTTACTTATTAAAATGGACATTATTGTTCAAATATTAGAAACTCCATTTCTTATATGTTCTAAGCTGTACAATTGTCAGATTTTTATGGTTTAGATTGTAAATGTGGTTTTCTCTGGCTAATTATTGGTATTATTTTTTTAATTTTGATGTCTTAAAGGCCAATGTACTGTATCATAATAATATGAAGGACATATTTAACAGGTGTGGAAAACACTGTATACAAATGTATATTTCTAAAAGCTATTTTTATGATTAGCACGTTTTACTGTTTTACCATATTTAGAGTCAGGTGATATTGCACTTCTTTGTTTACTGCTCAGTACAAACAAGACCATTTTGACCAGTGCCACAATTAAATACATTCTATGGTATTTCCCATTATTTTATTCCATTTATTTGTCATTGGAAATAATTACATTTGGTAATAGAATAGCTTCTAAAAAGTGGAAATGTCAAAATAAGAGAGCAATCCTTGATAAACTGTAAATTGCATCCTCCTGTAAATCCCCTTCTTCAGATAAGCCTTTTCTGTGATGCCATTCATCAGACAGTTGTTACAGCTGCTCTTGCAAATCTTTAAAGGCAGTTTGTTGCTACCATATGGAAAGTCAGTCAGCCTGCAGTCTAGCCAGAAAAATTACTTATAGCCTACCAACGTCTGACAGCCTGAGTTAGGCTACTTATTTCTTTTTGGGTTCTTTTCTGGCAGTAGTCTTTCCACCCACAAACTCATAAGGCCCTCCCAAAAGCCTGAAGTTGGAATAATTAATTATTACAAATGTAGGGGGAATCTCAGTATAGAATTTCTTAATAAATTATATTTCCTTTCAAACAGAATGGATGCATTATTTCTCTTGTGTTACTGAGACATAAAGGAAAAAAAAGCTTATTTTCTTCTTCCCCAAGAAAAGTACCAACTTGTTCACCATCCCAAAGTCAGACCTCTTTAGCATTGGAGATGACATGAAACAAGGAATATGTATTTATTCATCCACATCTTTATGTGAGGGGTGCTCATATAGAAAGAGACAAGTCTTTAAAGTGATTGCAGGGTAAACAAATTATTTATTAGCTACAGCCTCCCAAGTGGGAGAGGCATTAATTTAAGAAGTATCTTACACAGTCAAATGGAGCACAGACCCAGTCTGCAGCAGTAAGCCCTGATCACTGAGCTCCATGACTGGGGTACTTACTAATTCAGATCATCCAGCACTACAAAAATGAACTTTTGCCTTGCCCTTTCAAACATTCTCTGTAGGCTGAAAACAAGAGAAAACAAAAGGTACCAGAGAGGCTTTTTTAAAGATCTAACTTTAAATTTCTGTTTTAAAAAGCAGTTTCTGAGGTGACAGGTTCAGCTCAAGCAGTGTGGGTGTAGGCTGGTGGGAGTTCAAGGTCTCTGGTCAGGTTTCTGGCACGGGGACCATCAACAAGGAAGGACTGATATTTTTCAAAATTTTGGAAACAAAGCATACATTTTAATCACCTGTTACTGAGTAAGAATTTTTTTCACTAGGTAGCTGTGTGACATTGCACCCTCAGTTACGTTTGTGTACCTTATATTTAGCTTGTCTATTGTATGTGGAGTTACATGGTTTCCTAAGTGCTGAGTAGTACCCAGCTCCTTAAATAAGGAAAGACTAGTACAAGTAGTTACACCTGAGCATAAAGCACTGCAGCTTCAGAATTTATCAGGGTTGACTCTCCAAGAAAAGTGCAGGGAAAAAATATTACTCCTTGTAAGTGAAATGTTAGGTCAAATCAGAGAGAGAAATACTTCTCCATTTTCTATCTCTTAATATAGGTTATGAACATTTTTAACTGTAAAAATGCAAAAAGAATTGCCATTTTGGGATTTTTGTGTTTGGCTGACAGTTAAAAAATAAAGAAAATCCAAACTTCAGCAGCTCAAGGTGCATTTGTACCATTTAAATCACATAAACTGTTGGCTGACTTAAAAGATGCAGAAAATCATCCAAGGAAATCAGTTCTGATATTTGTGTTAACAAACTAGACGTGAGAAACATCTAGGCATATTGTCTCTTCACCACCTCCATTCCAAATGAGCCAACACTCACAGAAAGCTCTGTGAGATTTTTACACACTCTTTACAATCATTACCTTTTCAGTATAAACTCACAAGAAATGATTGCACAATCATAATGTTTACACTGTTTCACACCACAGCTTAGGTCCTGAATATATTTCGAACACAAAAGTCATCTCTGATGACACCATGAGGCACTATTTCATCTGCAAGCCAGAAGATTGCTACCCCATGCAGTCTATTACTAGTAAGGTTTCTCAATGGCATGTTTGCTTAAAATCACTCCAGAGGATGCTGGTAGCTTTGACAGAGCTTAATAGTTCTCTGCTGTCCATGTATGCAGTATGCTTGGTGTTGTCTGCCATCACCTGTTACTTGTTTGACACAAGTTTTGTCAGTTGTGGGATTTTTCAGCATTGCTCATCCCTTGCAATACGGAGGAATAGGAAACATAAAAGATCTTGTCAATCAGTTTGGACAGTCAACAGTCATAAAATCCTTTACAGACAGTCCTGAATCAGACCAATTCATTTTCTACACAGATATATATGCTCTGTGTATTTCAGATGTTTTGTTTCAAACATGGGCAGCTGCATGAATGGAAAATGTTTACTAAAAAGCTTTAAAGTTTGGATCAAGAAAAAATATTTTTACTTTTGTAAACCCTTGTATTACATATTGTTGCATTTCCTATTAGTTTTCTCTGTAGATCTATTTTTAGTTCTGAAAAATCACTGTACTTAAGCTATGTAGATAACTATACTCTTGTTAGCAGTCTTATTTTTAATTAGTGCCACTGTAATTTAGATCTGAAACATTCAGAGTTTGCCCACTAGAGCAGATTGATGGTTCATTACAGTTTTCTTTAAAATGTTGTAACATAATTTTTACATGTCTGTAAATAAATATTTTCTCTGATTTATGCACTAATTCAGTTTTGCAATTTCTTCTCTTAAAATGTGACTCTAAGACGCTTTCCAGGAAAATAATTTCTCTCATGGAAAAATGGTATTTAAATCTCTGTTTTACAACCACCCTTCACAAACTTTCAAACAAGACCAAACAGAAGGAGGCATTCATAATATTAAGTACTAAACTTCAGTAAAATGGATAAAAATGTTAAACCTGCTATCATTTTAATAGTTTGAGAAATTTAAGCGCCAGTACTGTATTAAAAAATGACTGACAAGAAATGTGACCAACTTCCTGAAAAGAGGGAATTCTTCAGCGGAGTGAGAAAGAGAGAGGCATAGTGGGGATATTTCATCCAATTTAAAAAATGCATTTTCTTTATCTTGAAAGCTTCTAAGTTTCATGTATCACAAAAGCAGTATGAACATAATTTATGAAAACCATGCCAAAAGTAGTTATCATTTTCTGCTCAGTATCCAAATTAATTTCTCGTTCATAGTTCCCTATTCCATTCACAAGGTTTTGCTATGCAAGCAAACTAAAGAAAATCGGTCCGCAAAGTCTATGAGAATGATTTTAAATTGTATTGGTATTGTTGGGAAGCAAGACTGTTTTGAAATATAAGGTAAAACCAGCACAACTTAACAAGTTAGTACGGTAGCTCTGAGCATTTCTCAGCAATGAAATGTTCTGGCCATGAGAATGAAAGAGAAAGAGAAAATAAAGGCACTTGTGTACAGCAGTTAGAGCCCTGTGTTTACAATCCATGCCCTTACAAGAATCAGCTCTGGAAAACTGGTAAGAAAATCCTCTGAGAGACTGCTTAGAAAAAATACTGAGTGCTTCAGTGAATACATAGTTGTTGGGTTTGGGGTAATGGAATAATAACCCATTTGAAACAAAAATTGCTTGAAGTTTTATGGCTGCCATATTAAGTACTTTTTTTCCTGATTTACCCCTCAAAGAAAGATTTTTGTTCCATATTTGTGCAAACTGAATTAATCCACAAGTATCACAATATTTTAACAAAAACTGGCTTGCAGAGCATCCATCCCATATAAATCCCACTAACCAAACAAAAATGTTTCTAAAGGTTACATTTAAATCTTTCTGATACTGTCCTGGCTACATCACTTAGCAGCCTGAGGAAATGGAGAAAAAACTTTGCATAACCACCCTTCTGGTGTATTATTCTATATGTGAATATATCTATGGTATGTAGCTGTGCATATGTGGAAAAAATACCCTTCCACTGCTTTGTGCTTTAGATAATTACTAGAACTAGAGAAAACTAAAGTTGTGTAAAATAAGAATCAAACTCATCCCTGTTGACAGTCATTAAATGAGTACCTTCAGTGTCTTCTCCAACTGGATTCTTAAGCAGAAACTGTGGTCACTGTTTATGCTATGAGTAGTTACAGAAGCATTTAGCAAATTATTTAAGAAAAGAAGAAATTTTATTGCTGCTGATAATATTGCTGCTGCAGCAGGACCTCAGTGGAACATGGTGGAGGAACAGAGGATTTACAGCATGGCAGGGCTGCAGCTTGGATCTGGTGCTGAGATCTGAATGAGCATTTAAAGTATTTTACCTCAGGATGACTGAGGAAAGGGGATGTTTTGCACTTGTACTCATTTTATATTTGAAGAAACCTCCCCTATATACTTAGTTATTTTTGCATCTGATAGCATGCCATGATTTTGATGATTCTTTCAAGGGATAAGCCTCAAAATTTGCATGTGATTTTGGTCAAATTTAGTGAGAATTCAACATTTAGCAGTAAGTAGTCAATCACATTAAATATTTATGCCTTCTTCAGAATTTTAGCCTTGGTGTTTAATCCACAAGGCAAGGGAGGGATTTCATAAATATCTGTTTACTTGAGTGGTCACATTATTTGTAAATCTATGCTTCCATTGATAGGAAAGCCATAGATCATAGGACCATAGAATGGCTTTTGGTTGGAAGGGACCTTATTGATCACCCAGTTCTAAGCCCCCTGCCCTGGGCAGACTTTTCATGAGACCATCCAAGCTGACCTTGAGGACTTTCAGGGATGAGACATCCACAACTTCTCTGTGAGACCTGTCCCACTGTCTCACCACTCTCACATTAAAGAACTTATTCCTAATATCTAGATTTTTTTCTTTCCTTTTTTTGTTTCAGACCTGACAGTGTTTTGTATTCTGGTCTCCATCAGTAATCTACATTAAAAAGAGGACACATTTTTATGTAAGATGTGATATCAAGCAAATCAGCTTTGAAACATTTCTTAGTTCTATACAAGACAACTCTCAGTGATATGTGTCAGGAGTTTTACCATGTTTGTTATGACATGCTGCATTACCTGTAATCAAAGTGCCAGTGTATGAAATTGTGTTTTGCAAATCTATTCATTGAGTTATATTATTTAATAGTGCTTCAGAGAGAAAGTTTATCAGATCCTGTCTCAGAAACATAAATATGTTTTTTTTGACAGCAAGCTATAAAAAAATCAATTGTACTGATTTCAAGGATGAGTGGCCTTTGAAATTTGGATTCTTCTGCAATTACATGAGGATCATTTGTAAGTGAATTGCAAGTTCTGAATTATTTTTTTGGTGAACTAATAAGGTGGGGAAACAGTAATCCAGACTACCAGCTTTTATGGGTCTCATTTTGGTCAATTTTTTACATACTGAACTTGGATGATTCAAGTCATGTAACAAGATAACGTGATGGAAGTGGACAATTATTAACAGCAACAAGATAAACAAGAAAAATGAGTGCCCATGGAATTGTATATGAGCATCCACGTAGATAAATGACATTGCTGAATTTTCCATCAGATGTAAACTTGAAGTTCAAGAGAAGCTCTGTGAAATTCCATGCAGTGTAGAGCTACAAGGAGAACACATCTGCTGCTCCTGCTTTCTCAAGGGAGTGAATAATCCAAGCAGAGGTCAGATTTCCTGCAGCTTCCTCAGATAGCACTTTTCAAAGGTGTCTTTACAGGGGACAAGTTCAAACTTTTCCCAACGCCTTAACCCCCCTTATATGGTCCCTATGAGTTTTTTCAGAGAGGATAAAAGCAGTCAGGTGGTCTCCTCCCAGGAGTGAAGAGCATGACAAAATGGGTATGTGCACACCTACACACACAACCCACAGACCTGCAAATGGAGCACATCCCATCTCTATGTTCAGGGCTAATGCCTTGAGGGCCAAAGTTGCAAGAGACTGAGCTGAGACTGAGCTTGGAGGAGTAAAACTCTCAGAGCGTTTATGTGCTCCTCTTTAAATCTGGTTTTAGAGACTGTTTTTCATCATCAAACCTCAAGTAGTCACAGAAGAAGGAGTGTGAATCATTTCTTAGCTACAGAGAAGGGATGTAGGACATGGAGAGGTCATTTAGCTCTCACAGACTTCTCCTATTATCTATTGGTGACAGCAAGAAGCTCAGAGGACTACATAGGACACTGGCCTAGTAAAATCATTACAAACTGAAAAACACTGATGTTACAGTTCATCATATCTTTGTGTTTCCTTGTGGGCAAAATTCTTAAACTAAAAATTTCACATCAAGCTGGGTATAAATTTTCACTGCTGTGAATAATCAGCATAGTAATGGAGTTTAAATCTTAAATCACATTTTCCTTTCCAGCAATTCCCCAGTAGGGGTGGTTCTAAGTTGACCGTGTTAACCAGGTTTTAGAGCAAATATTGTGCAAAAGCAAAATTATTTAATCTCTTCAAGCTAAGATGGTGCCTTCAGCAATGATAATCAGATTTTAGTGGTCTCCATAGCAATGCAGGTGAAAATTTATAAAAGTGTTCAGCAGCAAATATGGAAATTCATAAAATTTAGAGTGCACCCCATTGAGGACTGGTTTGCAGGGATGCTGAGAAAGTTATGCTCACATTTGTAATTGAAAAGCATAGGCCTTACTTACCATGAATCACTACAGTTGAGCAAGGATCATGCTACTGTAGCATGTTGCCTCTCAGGAAAAATATTTCTACTTCCATTTTTTTGCAGATATTTTTGGTTTAAAAAAATAGTAAAATTACTGAACTATTAATTTTAGTACATTTTCTCTTTTGATTTAGGCAACACTGTATGCTTTAATCCATAAAAATCTCCAAAGCACCTGGCTGAAAAATTCAGCACATTTACACAGAATAACAGAGAGTATGAGGGAGTCACACAAACTAGTAAAGATCTGAGTGAATGAATCTAAACCTGGAGCCTATAAAATCACAGAATCAACAAGGTTGGAAAGATTGTTTGTCCAGCGTCAGCACAGCACCATCATAATCACCCCTGTATCCCCAAGTGCCACATCCAGGTGCCTCTTGAACGCTTTCAGAGATAAGGCTCCACCTCCTCCCTGGGCAACTTATTGCAATGCCTGACCACTCCTCCTGCTGCATTGTTCACAGGGGTCTTAGGATCAGGGAAGAGACAAGAATCTTGACTCCATGTTTCAGAAGGCTTGGTTTATTATTTTATTATATATAATATATTAAAACTATACTAAAAAAATAGAAGAAAGGATTTCATCAGAAGGCTAAGCTAAGAATAGAAAAGGAATGAATAACAAAGGCTTGTGTCTGACCGAGACAGTCTGGACACATGGACTGTGATTGGCCTTGAACTGGAAACAGCCTGATGAGACCAATCACAGATTCCCCCTGTTGCATTCCACAGCAGCAGATAAGAATTGTTTACAGTTTGTTCTTGAGGCCTCTCAGCTTCTCAGGAGGGAAAAATCCTAAGGAAAGGATTTTTCATAGAACATGTCAGTGACACTCTTCCAGTGATTTTTTTTTTTCCTAATATCTAATCTGAACCTCCCCCGGCGCACTTTAAGGCCATTTCCTCTTTTAATACAGCAGAACAGACCACCCCTACCTCACTACAATCTCCTTTCAGGTGGCTGTAGAGAGTTATGAGGTGCCACCCTGAGTCTCCTCTTCTCCAGACTAAACAACCCCAGTCACCCCAGTTACTCCTTACAGGACCCTTCACCAACTCTGTTGCCCTTCTCTGGCCATGGTCTAGCACTTCAGCGTCCATTTGGAAGTGAGGGGCCCAGAACTGGACACAGCACTTGAGATGTGGTCTCACCAGTGACAAGTGTAGGACAATCACTTCCCTAGTCCTGCTGGTCCTGTTGGTCACTGTTTTTGACACAGGCCAGGATGCCATTGGCCTTCTTGGCCACCTGGATACATGCTGGCTCATATTCAGCTGCTGTTGACCAGCAGTCCCAGCTCCCTTTCTGCTGAGCAGCTTTCCAGCTACTCTTCCCCCTCCCTGTGACAGTGCAGGGAGTTGTTGTAGCCCAAGGACAGGAGCTGGCCCTCTGCCTTATCGAATGTCATGCAGGTGTCCTCAGAACATTGATCCAGTCTGTAAAAATCTCTCTGTAGAGCCTTCCTGCCCTCCAGCAGATCAACACTCCCACCGAACTCACTGTTGGCTTACAGGAGCACAAGGGCTACCAGCTCAGGTTTTTCAGCCTATCCCCAGTTCCAAGTAGGGCCAAGACTTTCTCTGCATCTACTGGTGGAGATGTGCCCCAGCTCCACACAACACAGCTGGACAGGAGGATCTCCAGAGGTCCCATTCTACCTCAGAAATTCTGTGATGCTGTGTTTCCATGGTATTGTAAAGTAACATACATAAAGCCTACATTAAAAAAATGCTGAAGGTGCATAAGGAGAGTGCCAGAATCAGCATGTAACACCCATGTTATGCATATCCTCCCTCACAAGAATCTCTTGTCTATATTTAAAATATTCTCATCGTGATCACTTATTGAAGCAGGAACCTTTTATCCAAGTAGAGTCCTGCAGTTGCTGAAGTCAAGCTCAGTTTGCTTCCTCTCATCCTACTCAGGATGAAAATTCATTCATAACCACTGAGCACTTAGTTCACACCCAGAGGAAGAGTTCCAGCTAGAAAGAATAAGAAAGGGCTATCTCAGAAAATTCTGCAGCCCTGCATCAGGGAGTCTGTAGCTGTAGATTCAAGGTCTCTGAAGTGGCGAGGGGAGCTGTTCCTGTCTATTTCATCTCTGAACTGTCTGTGCTATGCAATGAGCTGCTGGATAAAGAGCTACAAGAAGGGTGGGATTGGGTAAGCACTGATCCCAGCTATTCCCGCAGAAGAGAAATATCTCTGAGATCCATTGTCAGATGAATCCCAATATGACAGGCTTCAGAGAAGGAAACAGCAAATAGTAGTGACTGAAGGGCGCTGGAGAAAGATGAACAAAGGGAAGACCCAGAAGGAGAAACCAGCAAGATGTTGCCAAGGCAGCAGTGTTTGTCCCAAGGAACACAGCACAGAAGTATGTGCATTAGGAAGGACCTTAGAGCTGTTGAAAGTCAGAGTGAAAGGCTATCCTGTTGCCAAAATGCCACTGGATGAAAACCTGGGTTCTGTGCAGAATCCAAACTAGACTGTCTAAATACATACATTAAATAATCATATCAAGTACAAGGTGGGGAGAGTTCCTGTGTGCATACAGGTGGAGTGTGGGCATGAGCTGTGTGACCAGGGCACACAGAGTTATTAAGTCTGTGGAAATTTAGCCCAGATGCAGACTGAGCATTTTCTTGTTTGCTAAACCAAGTATGGGCAGGACAACAGCTGAGGGCACTCTCCAAGGACTGCAAGATTGAACTGAGACACTTACACAGATGTTTTCCAGTGGTTGTAGTCTTCATGGCTGAGAAATATTGAGAGATTACGAGCCCTCCTGGAGTCAATGGTAATACCACACACTCAAGTCCTCAGGAAGCCTTCCTCAGGATCCCAAAACAGAGACACCAAGGAAGCGATTTAGATGACTAAACACAGGTGTCTAGTGCCATTTTAGGTCCTCCTTTAGATTCTCCACAAAGAAATAAGGCTCACATAGTCCTGACCATACCTGCCACTTCCAGGAGGATGTTTAGCTACTCAGGACTTACTCAGAGTCTCAAAACTTCAGTTTTGAGGAGGGTGTAAGTTTTGGAACCATTTCAATATTTATGGATATTTATGTTGTTGAATGAGACTTCCATTTTTTACTGTGATGTTTTGATAGGATAACTGCAGGGAGATGCCAGTAAAAATGGGCCGAGGTAGGTAAAGGAAAGTTTTGAGTACATTTTCAAACTAGAATCTGTAGCTGAGTAATTCAGATACATATCAACAACAATTTCCAAATATCTGTTCATATAACAGGGAATTTCTTGTAGGAACTCATGGAAAACTGGAAACCAGGTTGGACAAAGCTTATAAAAAGTAAGTTGGCAGCAAAAATTAATCAAAGTTATTGATAAGTCCTATAATAGTTAAGTAAAGTTGGAACTGAAACCCTGATCTTGTGTTACCCACTGAACAAAAAGAATTAGACATAGCATGTGCTAAATTATCCTTTTATCACCTATGAAAGAACACCAGAGTGTGGCACCTATCATTGCCATTAGATGAACTACACCTCAGTCACACCTAGCCTCAATTATTGCCACTGTGCAAGCTGCAGCAGGTGATTTTAGAATATACCCCAGCCTGGCTGTCTTTGTACTGCTGGGCTCCCAATTAAAAGAGAACTACTGAAAGCCATTTTCTCAGCCTAGCACTGTAGGAACTTGAAAAATAAGAATCATTTCTCACCGTGAACTGTGAAATGAACATAAAAGTGCTGTAGACTTCTTTTTTTTTTTTTCCCTTTGAATTACAGGTTCACCTCTGGTTCAGAGTTAGAGACTCTTTACTTGGTAGTTACACCAAAGCAGCCCTGCAGCCCAGCTGCAAACCTGGCTGAAAAGCACTCAAAGTCTTGGCCAACACTGTCATCTTTAGGGAAGAGAGGGCTGAGTCCCAGAGGCAATTCCTGCCACGAGGGCTGTGGCATCCTTACAAACACATTTCTTTGTCCTTCTGTTTTAATAGCAGCAAAATAATATAAAGGAGATATCTATGGTTTCATACAAACTTGTTTTGCATGAAATCTAATGAGTTTCTTTTCTAATATATAGAGATCTTGTGCATTATTTCTGTTGTGAAGTAATGCTTTCTGTCTTTCTCTGGCTGTCACGGGGACATCCATGTGGCAGAGCATGAAAAGAAGCAGGTAGGAAAAAGGTACAAGGTTTTCTGTCAGATACTGGCCTTTTTTTTTTTCTTTCTAAAGACCCACCTATTATTTTACTAGTGCTACATTGGTAACTAATGACCAGTAGTGTTCTTGTTTTGTATATTGCTATGTCAAACTTTAGTTTCACTGTATATTCATGCTTATGTACTACAAAAGTTTCTCCTGAGACCACCATCAGCTAAAACGGCATTAGGGAGACCATTTTTGAGAAGGATATAACAGATTTTGAACCACATCCAGCTATATAATTTGAGTAAAAAAAACCAAAAATACAAATGCATAGGCTTTGTATTTCTTTTAAAAGCTATTCCTCAGCTCTCAGTTTCACAGAGTCCTTCTTGTCTAAAACTGAGGGTTAGAACTGCAGTATCTGAACTACCTTCACTGAATTATAATTGTAAAGTTGTTTGTTTCTTTGTGAGTTAGGTTACATAAAACCAAGAGCTGGAACAGCATTCAGAAAGGTATTAGCCATTCTGTGGATAATGAAAACTCCAAGAATATCTGAACAATAATTGTTCTTCTTTTAAGAAAGGCATATGTTTTTTTTTTCTCCCCTGCATAAAATAAACACTGGCAGCACAAAGGGAATGTGGAAACAGGTTATTCCATTCATATTTACCTGGGGATTCTGAACACCTCTCTCTGCGCCCTTGAAGTGCAACATGATCAGAGGCTATATAATAGGACTTGATAGAAGCAAGTTGAAGCTTAAAAGACATGAAGGAGAGATAGACATGTAAATGTAACTGTGTATTTTTAGTGGTACTGAGCAAAATTGTTCTGTAATGACTCCCTCCCAGCATAAGCAAGAGAGCGCTATTGTGTTTCAGCCTACATTGAACTTCCCATGCTTCCAAGAAACACAAGCACAGTGCTGTATAACTCAGGAGGTGAAACTACACCAGCATTTCCTGCTTCTTTGGAAGAAAAGATGTACAAGAGTATCTCATATGCTCAGGCTTAGCTAAAAGACTGTTACCCAGACCATAGCACTGCAGTCTGGTAGCTTATACTTACAATTAATCTGGTGATAATTCCTAGCTGTTCCATATATTGCTATTAGACTGGGCACACCACAGGCCTCTGGCCTGCTGGGATTAGGAATAATATGATACAGCTCTTATTATCAGCATGAAAATGAGAGTTTTCGGGTTGAAAGTGCATAGGTTTGCACTCAGTTTTGTAGTGATTCATCCTGTTTTTATGTATAAAGAGTGCACTAAATCATAAGTGGAATTGCTGTACTTTGCACTAAAGGTTACTTTTCTGAGAAGTTTCAAAAGAAGGTGTTAATCACTTCATGTGTTGCATTTATTTAGTGATGAAACCGTAAAGGAAAGAGAGTGTACCAGATTTGTACACTGTTCCCAATTATCTGCCCCTTGGCAAGCCCTGCATTCACAAGCCCTGGAGAGGCAACCTGAGAAATTCCAGCTAGATTTCTTCTTTGTGTTTTTTTTGTGTTGGGTTGAGAACTGTATGTCACCAATTCAATACAAGTGAAGGTTTTTGTCCAAAGGAAGTCTTTTAAAGACTAATGTAAGTTTAACTTACATTATTCTTGAGAGAAACCTGTTGAACCACAACACTGAGGTTACATATCTTTGTGTAAGGATGTTGATTTATTCTGGTGACCATCCCCTAGTGAGGAGTACAGGAATGGATAAAACTTACAGCTAGGACTGTTAGTGTCAAGTTTCAATCCTCTAGGGGTTTTTTAGGGTGAAATAAAACCTATAGGCTCCAACTAGATCAATCTGATAGCTGCAAATGAGAGAAAGTTCCCAAGCTGAGGACTATCCCAGGCAGCAGCAGTGTTGTCCAGTGCTTTGCATCCAACACATTTGATCTTGTGGAATGTGTTTAATTAGCTGACTGGGTTAATGGAAAGAATCTTCTAACTTTAGGAGAGGATAAGCATGACATATTTTGGGGTTTTTGCAAGATCAGACTTCCAGCTTGCTCCCAGTTTAAGTGCACAGTCACAACAGATGACACATAGCAGGAATGTGAGTCCAGGAAAGGGAAGAAGTGCAGGAAAGATCTTTTGGAATTTTTCTGATCTGGCATCAGGTGAAGATGATCTGCTAGAGCTTTTTGTTTCCTTTCAAGCTTAATTCAAATAGCTTCAATCAAATGCAAACAACTATTCAGCAATTAGAAATGCAAAACAACATGGACCAGAGATTAAGTTATGAGGTTTTCCTGGGCTTACTACTAAAATGATGACACCAGGGAGCCAACAGCCAAGCAATTTTTTTTAAAATTGTGTTCATATTCTTTATTTGCAATTTCAATTACATGCTTTGCATATGCATCCCTTCTGTTTAGTGTTGATAGGCCTGTATTTTCATACTTGAATGTGAAAGCAGTTTTGCCACAGTACTGACTGTTTACAAAATTTTAACATTCAAAGAAAATGTACGCAAAAATGTATTTGAGACCTTTGGAATGACTTCTGATTATAAGACCCTGCAAGCCCTTCAGTTAGGGAAATATACCTAATTTTTAAACCTGAATCTTCCCATGTCCTGTCCTTTCTTGCTATTTGTAATTCAGTGTACTGAAATCTTATACTTCCATAAACAAAGCATCACTCAAAGAAAGGAAATCACACACATCTTTTACCTCCAACTTCAAGATCAGATTTTCAGAGAAGCTGGCAAAATATATTCCTGACATATTGGAGCAAATGAGCATCTAATTCTTTTAGCTCCCTTTAGAAAAATATCAGGTCTGAGCCAAGAAAGGGCTACTTCTAAAAAAATATATATCGAACTTCCAGATATATATTTACTTGCTAAAATGAGTTCAATCTCTTCTCCATTTAATAAAAAAAAAAAAATAATAATCTGATGCAATCATCACAAGTCCCTTAGTATTGACTCTGGTATTGCAAGGCATTTCTCGGGACTGAGTGTTGTTTATGAACAGCTTGATTTTTCAATACACAACTTCATTTTATCTCACTCTTTTTAATTCTTCTTGATTTTGCATATTTTCCATTACGGTAAAATTGACAGTCTTTGAATAGACCAGATATAAACACACTATTAAATGTCATTTGAAAGCATCACTTTATTTGGAAAGAAATCACCATAATAACTGTTGAGTTTATAACTAGAAAAGCAGAAAAAAGTTTCTTTCCAATATAAAGTCTTTTATCTAAGCAAAGATTTATAGCAAGTGCAAGTTCAATATCATGCCTTTGAAAATTACAGTCTGTTTAGACAAAAGTGAAATTTTTTGAAAGGAAGTATTAAATAGTGAGAAGTAGTTATGTGTAATAGATTTCTAAAATATTTGGATTTCTTCTTTTGGTCTCAGTCACTTTTCTACATGGAGTATCCTTTCAACTTCATATCCAGTTTGCAATTTAAAGTCTGAAGCTGTCTTTGAAGTATGTAATTTGCAGCAAAAAGCACAGGCACAATACTACTTCTCTTTTTCCTCTGGTGCACTGTCACCGACATGTTTTATGAAAAATCCTTTAGGATTTTTTCCTCTCCTGAGAGCTGAGAAGCCTCAGGAACAAACTGTAAACAATTCTTATCAGCTGCTGTGGAATGCAACAGAGAAAATCTCTGATTGGCCTCCTCATGCTGTTTGCAATTAAGAGCATATCACAGTTCACCTGTCCAGCGTCTCGGGCTGGGAGATTACATTCCTTTTCTATTCTTAGCTTAGCTTTAGTAGTGAAATCCTTCTCTTTATTCTTTTAGTATAGTTTTTATATCTTATATATCATATTATAATAAATCAAGCCTTCTGATACATGGAGTCAACTTTGTCGTCTCTTCCCTCATCCTGGGACCCCAGAAAACGATGTAACAGTGCACTGAAGGAAAAAACACATTGAGACCTCAGATTGTGCACTTAGACCTGTATGGAAAAAGCATTGCCTAAATCCTGGCACGAAGGAGTGATAAGATTATTTATTCAGTCACAGGGAGAGTCATATTTACAACTATTCTTATTTTAGTGCTGATAGGCAGTCCTCAAGATACAACTAATTTTTCTTAATAATATCATGTCAGTATATAATATCTTAACAAATCTTATCTACATTATGATAGCTGTTTTGCTAGGAAAAGGGTTGACTTCACTTGGAAAAAGCAGGCAGCAAAGTCTGCTTCCCAAAAGTGCTACAAAGTAAAATATATCCTTTCTCCCTCTGTCCTCCACATAACATTGCATATACTTGGAAACTCAGAGGTCATGTTTTACCTCTAGGTTTTCTGCATTGGAAGCTTCTGCTGCTTTCAAGGGTATTGTAAATCAAAGATGACTCCGAGGAAGGGGAGAGAGAATGATGCATCTGACTCCATCATCAGAAGGCCAATGAATTACTTTAGTATACTATACTATGTACATTTCATCTAAACTGAATCTGCCAGGCACTCACTCTTGCTCACAACTGCACAGAACTGCACTGATCTCTGATTCTCTCGTGACTGTCCCGTGACAGTCCCACACTCACACACTTCTTGGCCCTGAAAGGCCAAGGGGACAAAATATCCTCACTTTGGGTAAACAATCTCCATATTACATTCTACTTTAGCACAACACAGGCACAGCAAGCGAGATAAGAATTGTGTTTTCCTCCTTCTCTGCTTGTCTCACAGTTTCTCGCTGTTCAGAGGGCATGTGAATACCACACAAGGACCTGACAGCTTCCATAAAACAAGCCTGATAATCCCAGAGGAGAATTTCTAAACTGGTAAACATGGGGTCAGAGATGAAGACGCAACACAATACCGGTGGGTCATCAGCAAACAGTGTGTTTTATTGTTTCTTTTATAGAGAGATCAAAATTCCCAGCTCTAGACAGCTCATTGGTCTGATCTTTTTCACCACCCAGATCCTGGACCAGTGATGTGCCTGCAGTTTAGGATGGAACATAATTGGTTGAGGTTCCTGTGTTCCAACCCAGAGGCTGGTTTTATGGAGCTGGCTGGGCAGCTGAATTAATTGCCCAGTACAAGCCAGCTTGTACTGCAATATAACGCGGCAACACTAAATTATTAAAATTATATTTAGAGAGAGCCTCAGAAATACTAGGTTTTCTGAGAATTTATACATGTAGATTGTATGTAGGTCACAAGTGGTGTTTCCAAGGGCTCAGTATTGGGGCAGGTCCTGTTTAGTATATTTATCAATGATCTGGATGAGGGAATCAAGTGCCCCCTCAGGCATTTTGCAGATGATGCCAAGAACTGGACACAAGATTTGAAGAGACACTGGAGCTGTGAATGTGTCGTTATTTTATACACAGGTATGAACACAGATTGCAAGTAAAAATATCAGATTTAATTCCCTAGCCTGTACAAGCATGCACACAGGAATTGGTGGAACTGAAGACAACATTGTCTCTTCAGCTCTTAACAACACAAGGAAGTAAGGGCAATGTAAATAGGTTTTTCTTCTTCCCTTCCCGTGTGTTTCTTCTTGTTATCAGAATATTAAATAGCTGATTTTTCCAGGGACTTTTAAGTACTAATTCCACAAAGGGTGAAATGAGTTTCCCAAGGAGAAAGTTGCATAAAGTTAAAGCCATGGTTCCAGGTAAAATAGTACATTGAAGTGCTGCTTTGTGCACTATCTTCTCTTTCAGCATAGGCATCTGAATTAAACCCTGAAATATTTCAACATTCTCTGAAGTCAGTGAATTGATATTTGCATCTGCTGAATATTTTTTGCAGAACTCTTTGTGACCCACACACTACCCATTACCAAAAATGTGGTTATACTGCCTTCTGAACAGTGAGAGAAGAAAATGTTATTGTTACACACATAATATTATAACCATGTTGGATGTATATTTATAACCTAATTTTTGCTCTTCTGTGGTACTTTGCTGCTGTTTTTCTTTTCTTGTAGCGTTTAGTGGTAGATCCAAATTATACAAATATATATATATATCTACCCTGATAACCAGGATGCTTTTTCATGTGTTTTTCTCTGTATATGTGAATGTGTTCTTGTTTTTCAGACCTGAGAAAGTGTGAAAAGCTACAAAACGACCTTTATCAATTCATTTAAAGGGAAAAAAAAGGAGCAAGAAAAAAATCAAACATAAGTGATAGACAAAATTCACACCACAGCAAAAGGAAGGAAAATCATGCCAGTAGTGATATTTTTAACTTTTAATTTTTCAGCTTCTGTGAAATGGGAAAATATGTCTAAGACCAAGAACTGCAAATGAGATTCAGTGGGCATGTGTGATTTCAGGAGTAAGAAAATTGTATTAGACTATGCCAGTTATGCCAAATAATAGGGAGAGATGGTTTGTTCACAGGTTTTCTCTCTGGATCTAGATTAAATTTAAGCAAATTTAAAACTGCACTATCTGAAATAGTATGAGAAAACACAGAACAGTCTTTATTTCCTAAGGGTTGTCTTGGAGGTGACACAAACATGAAATATTTCCTATCAGTCTGTGCATGAGAACACCTGGAAAGTGGAGACAGTTTTTCTCAAAGGAGAGACACCTGCAGCTCCTTTATTCTTTAGAGTTCGAGATTGTGTATTTTGAGGTTTTAATGAAGATTAACTGTAATATTTTGAGGTTTTAATGAAGATTCACTGTAATATTTTGACAAATGAATACATAAAGTGTTACTGTTGCCCAAAATCAGCTTAGCAGCTTCATTACCTAAAAAGTTACCTGACTTCTTTTTAGTGAGTTACACAGCTCACCTGTGAACCACTCCTCAGACATGTAGATCAATTAATTTTACCAGTATGAACTCCTTTGCTCCTTTACATTAGTACAGATCTTTAAGATTCAGTGGCCTTGCTTCAATTACCAGGAGAACAAGAATAGGTTGGGTTTTTTTTACTTATTAGGCATTCACCAGAGGCCATAGGAGAGGTTGTTTCTCAGATTAAAACATATAAATAAAGGAGCTTCTCAGTCAGGTGGCTGAGTGAATCAATTGATTTTGAGTTTCCAGTCAGACAGAAACTTCAGCATCTCTTTTCTACTGCAGTGTTTTTCCTTTACCGAGTACAAAAGTTGAACTTCAACCACAAAAATCAAAAGATTGGGACTGACTCATTGAGTATTTATATATGACTGTTGTCTCTGCTACCAGAATTTTGACCAGCCTTGAAAAGACAGAAAAATTCTCCTAGAGCTTAGCTGACCAAATTGAATGCGTGAATCTGGTTTTATACTAGAGAAAATGATTTTTTTCTTTCATTATTTATCAGTCCATTTTAAGTGAATTTTTCCAAGAGTGTTAGATCAGCTGGTGTGCTCCATGCAGGTGGAGCAAAGGGTTCAGAACAAGGCAATGCTGAATCCTCACTGATGGTTGCAAAGCTGGACCTGCAAATACAGGTTGCTGTACTAAGGCTCACCCATGTGGTGGTGTTCACAGGGGTCCCAGGATGAGGGAAGAGATGAGGATCTGACTCCATGTTTCAGAAGGCTTGATTTATTATTTTATTATATATATTATATTAAAACTATACTAAAAGAATAGAAGAAAGGATTTCATCAGAAGGCTTGCAAAGAAAGGAGAGAATGGAGTGATAACAAAAGCTTGTGTCTGACCTTGACAGCTGGACTGTGACTGGCCATTAATTAGAAACAACTCACATGGACCAATGAAGGATGCACCTGTTGCATTCCACAGCAGCAGATAATCATTGTTTACATTTTGTTTCTGATGCTTCTTGGCTTATCAGGAGAAAACATCCTAGCAAACGTATTTTTCAGAAAATATCATGGCTACACACCCACAGCCTGTTTATTTAACATTTAGTTTCTAAGAGAGGTCAGCCCTGGAGATTCTAGAAGAGCTGCTTGTGGCTTCAACTTCTCCTTTTGCCCAGGCAGAGGTATCACTGCTGTGACTGAGCAAGCTACCTCTACAAGTGTGACAAGATCTTTGAGTAGCCCTTGACACAGAAGACTATTCTTGAGGATCTATAGAAAATCTGGGGCTGGGGAAGTTGGTGAACATGTTACAACTGAGGATCAATTGTTAGGCTTTGCAAAACTTTTATTGTGACCATAGGTAAAAAATGGACAGTAATTGATATTCAGTGATGTACCTGAAATCAGCCAGTTTCTGACAATGCCCCACTCTGCTGAGAAATGAGCCAAGAAATATTTTCATATTGCTTTAAGAAGCTGCAAATAGTGAAGCATTTTAAGCTATAAAGAGCTATAGAAAGTATCTTTCTCTTGCAAAACCAGATAATGCCAGATAATGCAGTGCTGACCTTTTCAAAATAGTAAAAGTCTCTTACTATGTATAAGATTTTGAAAAAATCCATAATGATGAAGATAAAACCCAAATTTGAATAGTAATAGAAAGATAGGCATTTAATTGTATTATAAAACTAGCTATCGTGTTGAACAATTACTACCTCTTGACCTTCACCGGGCATCCACCTTCATCTAAACACAATTTTTGCTTGTACTGCATTTTGCTTCTTTCAAAACAATTAATCTTTCTTACTAAAATCTTTGGCTTAACAGGAATGTATTCCTGTCAGATAGAGGAATATACAGGAGACACTGAAATACAGGTACTAGTTTACTTATTTTTAAATATTTATTATTTATTTATTTATTATAGAAGTTGATTTTCTCTGAGAAAGATTAATTATATATCCTTAAAAAAGAATCTTCTCTTAAGACCCATGAGCCCCAAATTTCTTTGTGTGAAGGATACAGCATAGAAAAAAATGGTTTAGCTTTGCTGCAATTTATTATTTGAATGAGACAAAATAAAGAAAGAAAAGAGGGTAACGTGGGTGGTGGGTAAGAATAGATTACTGGGTTTTGATAAATTTTGTAAATTATGTCTGATTGATTTTCATTATTTCCTTTTACCTCAGTATACACCCAAAGAATTTCAGAGAGTTCATCTTTCCTTTGAAAGAAAAGCCAAGGGCTGGGTTGGCAGAAATGTTGCAGCATTGAAACAGTTGGTGAAATGCAACAGTGGTGCCACCTTGTAGAGTGCAGTTTGCACTCTACTGTGTTCTACAATACAGTCTTCAGCCTGCAAAATGTGTATGCTGACCTCATGCCAAGATCTCATGCCATTTTAGAAATCACTTGCATCAGGATCAGAATTGCACTATGCAAGGCAATGCAGAAAAATGCTTCCTTCCAAATTTGCCTGGCACCTTGGTGGCCCTGACACAGATTGTAAACAACTAGAATCACAGAATCACAGAATGTGCTGAGTGGGAAGCGACCCATCAGGATGACCAAGTCCAACTCCTGGCCCTGAACAGGACACCCCAAAAAATCAAATCACCCCCAAAATCAAATGTACTATGTGCTTGAGAGCATTGTCCAAACAATTCTTGCACAGTCAGGCTTGATGCTGTAAACTCTTCCCTGGGGAGACTGTTCCAGTGCCCAACCACCCTCTGGGTGAAAAACCTTTTCCTGCTATCCAACAGGAATTTCCCAAGTTAGCTTCATGCCATTTCCTTGCGATCTGTCACTGGTCACAAGTGTGAAGAGATCAGTGTCTGCCCTTCCTCCTTCCCTCATGAGGAAGTTGCAGACTGCAGTGGGGTCTCCCCTCACTCTCATCCAGGCTGAATGGACCAGGTGACCTCAGCTGCTCCTCATATGGCTTCCCCTCCAGTCCTTTTGTCCTCACAGCCTTCCTTGGACACTCTCTAATAGTTTAATATCTTTCTTATATTGTGGTGCCCAAAACTCCACACAGGACTCAAGATGAGGCAACACCAGTGCAGAGCAGAGCAGGACAATTCCATCCCTTGACTGGCTGTAGATGCTGTGCCTGATGCACCCCAGGACCCAGCTGGCCCTCTAATAGGAAGACATTTTCTCTATAAATTCATTTTGATCCATGGCATTGCTTCAGAGAGATTTTTGTAGCACTTATTTTTAGTCTTGGCTTTGAGCCAGACCCTTAGATATATTGGTTCTTCTATTGCTTTACACTATCCCTACAGCTCTCACAGGAAGAAAGAGACAGTGATTGAAGATAAACCTCTACTATAACACTGATATTTTACTTTGTCTTTGAGGGATTTGAGTGCAGTGCCAAATCACACTACAGATACACTTTGAAAAAATGAAAAATGTTTATATCAATCTCAAATAAAGGCCTTTCTTTGACCCATGATCTTTTGGAGATAAAGTCTTAGTTGTGGAGACAGAGAAGGGAAGGAATAGTTTTGACCTTGACAAGGTTAATCAGATGTGTTTTTCCTCCACCACCACCAAATTGCTATCTACACAGGTTTTTAGAATCTAAATTTCATGTCCTATTATCCACCTGAGAAAGGAAAGAATATAGCAAAAGTAGTAGCTGATTTGCTGCTGCATGGCAACATGCCCATTCCTTGAAAGGTGTATTTGAAGTGCAGTGTTGACCCTTCTCCAAGTTCTTTTCCTATAACAATATCGTTTGCTGCTGTATAACATTATACCTATCTTTTTCTAAATAAAGTATAAAATAAATAGGGTAAAATTAGGAATACAATTCAACCATAGTGCTTGATCTTGAAAAACCAGTTATTTGATCCATGAATAGTTGCCTAAAACTTAATTCAAACATATGAATACATATCAAAATTACAAATGTTCTCTGCGTTAGAGAAATGTTTCCATTTCCCTGAAGTCTATTTCTTTAACTGTACGAATGACTCCAGGAACTTTACAACAAATAATTTTGAAAACCTATTGCTCCTTCTTTTTAGTAAGTATAATCAAGATGTTGCTGTATACTGCAGAGCCTGCTTTTATAAAGGGAGTATTTGAGGTATTTATATGTTTTCCTCTGTAGTCAACATCATTATCTGAACGACTGAATTTAGTGTTGTAGGCTACAGATGTAGCCATAATTCAGATCTACAAGAATAAAAAGCTGTCATTATAAAACCAAATAAGGTCTTTTATGAAGCAAAGTTATTTTGTTCCCCAGGAACATTTAAAAGGTAAAATATTTTTCTAAGTCTGAAAGATAAATTCAAATCCAGTCTTCAGGGTGTATAAAACTGCATAAACCAAACAGAACAATCATAGCCAGACAACTTATTTTACAATTAATATTAGCTAATGCTCTCCAGTGCAGCTGGTTATATCAATGGACATTTCTTAGAACCCACTATCTTCAGTGGGCTCCCACTGTATTGCAGAAAACTCCATTGTCGGTTTCACCCAACAGACTCCAAGGCATTAGAAATGAGATAGTTTCAAGTGCTGTTTATTAGACATAGATGTCCTTGGTGAAAATACAATCTCTATACAAAAACAATAATGGAATCCATGCATTGTCAGATACCAAACCTGCATGGCAGAAGGTTTTAGAAAACAGCAGAGTAAACTGTTTTGCTAGCCCACGCAAAATTGCACTGCCAGTTTTTGTCTTTCTATTGTAGTGGTCACAGACCCTCAGAAATGGCAGAGGGAGGGGCCACTGGAGGTTGTCTAATACATCATCCTGCTCTGAGCAGGGCTATTCCCACAACTGCATCAGATGGACTGTAGCCATAGCTGAGTCTTCAAAGCAACCAGGAACGGGTGTTTCCATATGCTGTGTATCTCTGCTTAGTGATATTGCTCTCACTGTCTCTTTCCAGTTTCTCAACATCTCATTTCAGCAGAAAACACTAGACTTCTATCTGAGTTGAAAATTTGTCATTTATCCAGCCTGGACTCCACTGAGTTTACAGTGAGAATGCTGCAATTCTCCACCTCCTCCTCGCCTGTCTCAAAGAAGGATGCAGTGTTGGCTTTTTTCCAGTCAGCAGGGATCTCCTCTGATCAACATGAATTTTCTTAGATTAGTCTCACCATCATTTCAGCAAACTCCTTCAGCATACCTCTAGATGTATCCCATTCAGTCCCACAGATCTGAAGACACTCAGCTGCTCTAAATAGTCCTCTGAAGCTTTTGCTCCTCAAAAGTTACCCACTTCTCTCTTTCCTAACCACACTGATAGAAGCAGTAGTCCCAGAAAAGGGCTTTGTCTGTAAGAACTGACACAAAAGAATACCTCGAATATATCAGCTTCCTGATTTGCTCAATGCTATGGTGCCCTCCCTCCAGACGTATGACAGCCCCCCATGAAGACAAGAAATAGCTACTCAAGGCCCATACACCTCCTCCTCTACCCAGGCAATCTGTTACTGACCTCCACCACACCACTTCCAAACCTCACTTTGTTTCCTCCTGTAGTTCTTCAACATTCAAAGGTCTCCTCAACAGAAGTTGCAATTATTCCTCCCTTTTTGGTCCTCATGTCTGTGCTGAATATCCTGTTTCATCCATGCCAGTGTTCCTTTTTCACGCCACCTCTTCCACTTGCACTTGTCTCATTGTAGCACTGATCCTAACTGCAAAAGCTGAGATATCTGACCTAGGATCCTTCCCCAACAGGACTTATTTCTTCTCTGCTGCCAGGGCACTGGAGTATATTTAAGATTAAATAGCTGCAGGCTGAAATGGAGCCCTCCTCCCACTGCCAGAAATCACAGACTTACACCCTGCTGGATGGATGCCCTCTTGCTTCCCCACCATTGCCCTCCCACCCTCAGGGTGTCTGCTACCCAGCAGAGTCCCTTGAAGCAGGCAGAGTCTCTTGAAGGTTCCATCAATGCCTCATCTGTCATTCTGCACAAAAGGGCTGCTCATTTCTTGGCTAGTATTGTTTTGCTTGTTTTAATTAACAGAAGGAAGGCATGAAGTAACAGAGTTCTTTTATGTTGTCAATTTATTTTCTAGTCTGGACTGCAGTCCCCAGGAACACGTATGTGCAGTGTGAATAGAACACCTGGCTTGTGCAGATGGGAAGTCAGGCTAGCTGACTTACCTGTGTACCTAAAACCTGTGGTCTACCACAATTTCTCCTTCTCTTTAATTATGTGTGAAACAGAATGCTCTTTCAGCTGTGAAGGACACAGAAGAAGGAGATGTGTAGAAAAAAAATGCAGTTGAAATTCTGCAGTGCAAGTCTAACCTCACAGAGAAGGAGAGAGCATCAGTTGTGTAGAACCTGCTTTTTGGAGCTGAAATGCCATCCAGCTGTGCCTGCAGAGAGAGGAAAAGCTAATGAGCTGATGTCCTACTGTGAGAGTCTGTGCTGGGCATCTCTGAAACCTAGCACAGTAGAAGAGATTATTTTTTTTTCTATTTTGGGGTGGATCACACCTCACAGTCAACGTTTCTAATTTTTAATGTGTTCCGGTGGAGGAACTAAACGGTGTGTATTTGCCACTGTGAAATATCTTTTCAGCTCTAGCAGAAAGACATCTTGTGACAAACTGACACTTCTTCCTCAAAGGCAGCAAAACAGACATATTTTTAGGAACAGAGGCACCCTCAAGTGATCACTTCAGTGTTCCAAGGCAACCTCAGAAAGCTTCAAGGTAGTTGTCTCTGGAATAAACTTCTCATGGAGACAGTCTGCTTGAAGTCTCACCTGCCAGTGGCTGGTCCATGCTTTGAAATGTAATTTCTCTGCTGCAATTTTCTAATGTTTTGTGAGCTCCTGCTAAGCTTCACAATATAAGTTATTTGAATTAATCATAATTACACAATAACTTAAATTATTATTAAGAGTGAAGTTATTGCAGTCTGTTATTTTCTCCTATGTAGACTAAATACCTCAAGTATTTTTATTTTTCTTCTGAGACAAAATAAAGATCAGTAGCATATGCCCATTCACAGAGATGTCTTCTTCCCATCTATTAAATGTTAGAGGCACTTGTGACATTGAAAACATAAGGAATAAATCATGTTAGTTTCCTTCTTGGACTGTATGACAGGTGGATAGACACTCTTGAATTTCATGACATTTTAGCTGTGATTCAAACAGTAGGTCAGTAAAATTTATTATTGTTCTTTAATACATGTATATAGACCCAAAAGCAGGGAATGCAACCAGAACATCCCCAGCAGATACAGACTGACCTGGAATCACTGGCATCAAGATGTATGTCGATTCACATCAGTTGAAGTTACAGATCATAATATTTAGATTGTATGTAAGCAAAAGGTTTTTTGCATATCCTGCCATGAAATAGTCTGCTTTATCAAGAAAAGAAGACCTTGATTCATAAAGCACTTTTTGCAAGTGACACTGATTCCCACATTTAACTAAAAAGAGACACAGCAATACAGGCTTCCTGCATAGTACACTTTAAAGGAAAAAAACTCTCTGTTATAATTCTTCTCCCTCTAAATCCTCCACAGTCTTAACTGTGGCTGAGAGATTTAAAATAGGATTATATCAGACTTTACCTAGCAGAACTTCCAATTAGTTTTTAAGGCAATACTCATATTTCTACAACACCAGGAGAAGCAGCAAAATTTATGGATCATTAGGCCAGTAAAGCTGAGAGGAAAGCAGCTGCAGTTACTTTAGAAAAGACATGAATGCACCTATTTTTCTCATATTTTTATGTTCTGGGTTTATACTATATGTCACTGTCTCCATAATTCTGAAAACTACTACTTTTTTATAATTTTATCATTTTCCAGTGCTAAATCTCTAACATGGCTTGAAGAGAAGGATTGTTACAGGAGAGATAACAAATAAATGACTATTGCATTACCTGTGTCCTCTTATCCTGGGATTTCTTGGGGACCTCTGAAAGCTACTATTACTTTTTAGGGAAAAGTATAATAACACCTGCTCTGAAAATGGCTTTCTGTCTATTAACATAAAGTAATCCCATTTCCTTCAGCATAATATGAAGATAGAAATCTTAACATCAGTTTTGACAGAAAATATTACACTAGCTTGGTTTGTTTGAAGTAGATTAGGAACACTGATTAGTCAGGTAGATTCCTAATTATACGTTATTCTGCTTAATATATAAATATTAATTATATGTATTCTTGCCCCAGACCAGTGGTCCACAACCCCAAAACACCAACTCTAAGGCCAGCACCATTACCCTGAGTAGTCACTTGGGCATCAAGGATGTCAGGCTGAATATATACACATATGCTTGCATATGTATGCAAGGATTTTGCAAAACTGAGGTCCTGCTTAGTAATCCCTCTTCCAGTTTCACATCTTGCACTTAATAGGAAACTTCATCAGACGCTTTCTGAGAAGGTTCATGAACATTCACAAACCTTCATGAGTAAATCAGAGCAAAACAGCTACTAAAAAAATTAGATTTCAAATGCTGATTTAGCCTTTCCAAAATTTGCTTTTTTTGGTCTTTAGAACATCAAAATCATAAAACTTCTTCTCTTCTGAGTCTGGCATTCAAAACAATAATATTTAAGTGTCTTTTTCTCTTTCTCTGTGGTATTATTTGGACAGTAAACCTGATCCCTTTAGTGTCAATATTACTACCTTTATCTTTTATCTCAGCAAGAGTTGTCACCAGATTTGTAAAGGAATTTCACTTCCAATTCACAGATCATGGCATGAATAATATGAAACACAGCAGACATAAGGCTGACAATTGAAAGCTCTGATAATTATTCCAATTACTGAAGAAAGTGAACAAAAAAATCCCCACCACTTTACTATGATTAGCTATAATTTTGTTGAAATTATATGCATTAAATTGACACTTTCAATATAGTGTATGCTTCAGAAGAATCTCTTCCCTGAGAATCTGTCCCATAATTTACAAGAACTGCATACATTTCAACGTGAAAGATCTGAGTTTAATTTTAAAACATGCTTTGTGTGAGAATAGTGAGTGTGCTACCATTTGCATAAAGTGCTTTACTAGATATTCATAAGAATACCACATGGCTTTCAGGCAAGACTCAATATGATACTGCAGCAAGTCTACAAGTAATTTAACTCATCTACAAGTAGTTTTACTCACAGAAACATAATTTCAGTAGAAAATGCCCTAAAAGGGTGAGAATTAAGCCAGACTACAACACACACTCTCCAGTTTACCTACATTTCCCACCCTGCAGGAAACTGTACAACATACAGGAAATCCAAGACCCATCTCTCTTGCCAGCATAAGCAGGAAAGAGTTAGTGAAGTCAAATACTACAGGCCAAAATACAAGTTTCAAAAATGCATTCTGGTGAAGAGGAGAATAGTTCTTTCTGCCACTGTCTGAAACCTTCATGCCTCTGCCACCCTTTGAGCTCTCTCCCTCCAGTTTGTCATGAATCAAAGAAGCTATTTTTCTCAGTTACCCTCCTTTAGCCTCTCAGAGCATGGCTTAAATAGCCATGTATTTGGAAGCATGATCAGCGTGCCAGAAGAAGGTGTCCAGCTGCATCCAGAGGCATTATGTGACACAGTAACTCTCATGGAGTCTTATTGCTTCAGGAAGGGTGCAAATGAAACTTAGCTACAACTTACACTCTTCAATCAAACATCCATAACTGGGCTTCTTACTCATTCTGGCAGTTTTTAAAATGCTGTTTGACACAGCTCTTCAGTGAATGGCCTAAAATATCAAATGTAAGTGCTGTTCTGCAGTGCAGCTGTTGTGTCTGACTGGCTGTTCACTCATTACAAGTCACATAACTAAACATACAACCTCATTTCCATGGTCTGGAGGGTTCTTTTGAGGTTTCTGAGTCTCCCTTTTTGTTCATAAATTACTCAGGTAAGAAGAAGGACCAGGTTTACAGAAGAGAGCTGTAGTGGCTGCCTAGGTATGACTCCACTCACAGTGATACTTCTTACTTTCATTTAATGGTCCCATAAAAAGTTTAAAATGGCAGAGCCTCCTGTAGCACATCCATCTGCTTCACTCTCATGTTCTTCCAGATCTTTTATATTGTATTTTCCCTGGAATTATTGTAGATCCCATTGAGAAGGAGATATAAGAGAAATAAGTCAGCCTTCACTATGAATTGATCTGTGCTGATCACCAGTGATTGATCAGAACTCATTTGTTCTACTTTGTTTCTCACTTGTTACCTTCATTATCACAAAACATCTTTTGGGACAGTAAAAATCCACTTCCAGCTGCATTTGACTAAGTTTCTGCTTCTTATACCTTTGCATCCCAATAAGTTTTGGAAAACAGCAGCAGTAATTATTTAGTTTCCTATTACACTCTAGTTAATTTTTTCACCATTTCACTTTCAAATATTTTTAACCAGCTCTGAGGTAATTCAGTAAAATAGACTGAACATACATAAATGTCTAAAACCAGAAAATAACAGCCTATATCACAATGGACATTAATCTTCTACAATAACAAGTGAGGTTTTTTTCTTCTTTCCTGAAACTGGACTGAAAACCTTCTCTAAGAATAGCCAAAAATTCAATTTGATTAAGCTACATTTTTGATATATTTTTCTCCTTAGTGGACATCCATAAAATCACTGCTGCAGGAGTAAACTTTCCTTCACCAGTTGAAATAAATAAGGTGTTACACTTCAATCTGCTTAATTTTGCCTTGAGACAAAATTAGACCATCTAAGCCTTGGTAAATTAATGATAATAGTGAGGTAGTTTCTTTTTTATTTTCCCAGCAGATCCAATAGAAAACATTTCAAAACTATGTTAAATATGAAGCAGCATTTGGAGGAAGGACAATATTTCTGCCTAATCCCAGTAATTCTAAATTAATATTTTAGTAGTCATTGACAATCTCTGCAGTTTCCACTTCAGGCTTTTATGAAAGTAATGTAGAAGCAGAAAGAAAAAGATATTTCAGGGGCAAGTGGGTCCCAGTCAGCACACACAAAAGCAAAACCACTTTTTTCTCTAAATATACTGTGGTTAATTTCCTACTTAATTTTTCACAGAAGACCTGTTCTTCTCCTTGAGGACACAGACCAAGGCCCTTGACACTCAGAAGAGTGCCTGAATTCATGAGCTCTACAATTTTAGGAGATGGGGTTAAAACTTGGGTTGTCTTGAGTGCAGATGACAGACAGCAAATTCAGCAAGGCTCCAGCTGGAGGCTCTTGGCCCATATTTTCTCACAGCCCACAAGAAAGGTATTAAATATTCAGCTGTAAGGTGTGAGGGTTTCACCAGAGTGCTCTGAAAAACTTCTGCTGAACCACAGTCCTGGTAAGTGCAGTGAGCCAGGAAAGGCATTTCATACAAAAAAACCCTAAAACCAAACTCCAAAATATTGCCATGCATCTGTTTAAAATCCTGCACGTGGAAATTGTCTGTCTTATATTTATATTAAACAGATCAGGCATTTCTTTGGCTGTCGAGAGGGAAAGGTGCATATATAATGCTTTTCTGTTTTATACTTTCAAAGTTCTGATGCTTCAGGAAATTATACCAGTTATGGAAGGTAAAGGACGAGCAAGGAATCACCAGTGATCTGGGAATTTTACTACCTTGGCCTTTACAAAGACAGACACTAAAATAAGTAATTTTTTTTTAAGCATTGGAAACATAGTAACTCCTAAGTGTAATAGAGCACCACTAAGGACTAGCTAAAGACTGCTCTGTGGTAAAGTCCAAGACTGAAAATCAGAATACAGCCTATGACAGAAATGAAGCCAATGTTCTCATTTACACAAAGACTATGATTATAAAACTGGAAATCAAATTTTAAAAAAGGAACAGAGATTTGGGGTTCTTGGATTTTCAGGAGTTTATTTTTATTTTATGTAAACTCTTTCCAACTTAGAGTAACACTAACTTTCCTCTTGGTTCATATGTAGGTGTTTTTTGCAATTAGTGTCTTGAATGTATTTTTTTCCTTTAGATACCAGGTAAAAACCTATTCAGTCATAGTATTATGTATTTTCCTTCAGTCTGGGAAACATTATTAATTACCTCCTTTAGCTTTAAAATAGTAATGATGAGTTTGGAAAATAATCTTTCATCTTAAGCTGCAGTTCAAGGAATCATTCCACATGATAGGTAGATAGAATCAATTTAATTTTCTTTAAAGTATGCAGTTTCTGCCTTTGTTTACAACTGTATCTACACTCTTCCTCAGATTTCTCCATGAGCTGTCTGGGGGCACAGGGCACTTTTTTTGCAGTTCAGGCAAGCCCTGACACTTTTCAGGTCACTTACGTGTCCTTGAAAAAAAAACCCCCATCAGCTGCAATCTCTGTTTCTTATCATCACAGTATTTTTCTTACTGTAAGATGTTAGAAGATAGAAGTAAATAATAATAAAATATACTATACACTTCTGAAGTCCAATAAGGCCCTTGGATTTTGCAGGTATTTAATGTGCAGACTGCAGAAAGCAGTCTGCAAATAAATGATTTATTCATGAAGCCCAGTGTATTGACTGCCAACATGCAGGCATTGTAAAATACAAATATTGAAATGACACAGAAATGGGGATGTAGAAAAGAAGGTATTTAACTGCAGACAAATCCCAAGACAATACTCTGATAGTTTTAAAGGTATTTGAAGTATTTTATATCACCATAAAAACTTTTGCAGAGTATAGGGTATTTCTTTGGCTACAGTGAACCATGAATAATATTGCAGAAGTACTTAATTTCTTTTAATAGCATTGAGTTGTGTATTTCAAACAGGAGATACCCTGGCTGCCTAGTAAAATTGATTCACAACAGTGAAACTGTTCAAATAATCTATTGTGAGTAAAACCTGTTTTAAATTTGACCATTTTTCATAGAATAATTGCCCATTAATAACTTATTGCATTATTCAGCCAGCTATAGACCACAGTATATTTATTTCTGAGGAAGATACTGAATTATTTGAGGAACTTTTGAGTGGATAGTTTCATAACTTCACTTAAACTTTGTACTCACACAAGGATGTCGAGGTGACTGAATGCTGAATTGTATCACCCATGGCACACACAAAATTCCATAAATTTGATCAGATTATTAAAATTAACTTTTAGGAAATTATATTAGAAGTGAACAGAATCTTTTGGCCGAACTCTGAAATGACAGCTCACAGCCCTCCTTCTGCAGCATTTTGTGTTATGCAAACAATCCAGACAGCAGAAGATGAGCCTTGGCCTTTCCTTTACATTGCATTTCAAGTTTCATTAATATTAGTCATGTAAACAGATACAAACATTGTGGGGGTAAAAAACATTTTTTGCTCCACATTCCAATGCAATTAAGAAAAGTTTTTTGTAGAAGACTCTGAGTGGCAGGGACTTCATCTCTGCTTTCCTTGAGAATAAGCAAATCTTTATAGCATTCAGAGTAGCAATTACCTGGGTTGACTGGACATTTAGGTTTGACACAGCTCCTAATTTGTTCCTCTACCCTTGTATGAAAAAGGGACCTGAACTTCAGCACTTTGTCAAAGAATATGACTCACAGCAAAAAAAACTGTCCATACTTCTCACATAGCCATTAGAGACAAATAGGTGCATCCTGGAGATGACTCCCCCAAGATATTTACCAGGACACATTCTTATTCATAGAGATAGTATTCTTCCTTCAAATTAGTATGTCAGTTTTCACCTTCGATGACAAATGTGTGCTATCACAATGCTTGCAAATGTTACAAAACATTTACTAACACAAGCTTTGTTCCCCTAAGTATGCTCACAAGGCACATGTTTATAGGAACAGAAGAATTGTAGAAAACATTTCTTTTTCTGTATTTATGAAATTGCAGTTGACACTTTAATTTCTGTGGACTGTTTTCAATCCTGCAAAACGAAACAGGGATCATCAGGAAAGAGAAGATGAGAGGAATGGACAGACAGTGTCAAGTTGTCTGAAATTTAACTGAATCCTGCCTAATTCTATTTACCAAGTGCACTGCTACTGTGGGGTTGTCTGCTACTTTGCACAACACCATGTCACACTGTGTGTGCTAAAAAATTCTGTTCTGCACTAGATGAAAATACTTATATGTTTTTGATACAATTGATAAAAGGAAACTAATGGGGTGTTCCATAACTGAATTAGGGAATGTAGCTGTTGAATTAACAAGCATTCAAAGACATGCTGCAATTTCTCTGGGAAAATGTCACAGAGGTTCCTCCTGTATTCAATAATTTGGTGCAATCTAAACTTTGAAGATCTGCATCTATAATGTACTGAACATTTCCTGTGCTCATTAAAAAAGCCGAAGGAGATTTGGATCTTCTGAAGGAATACAGTCATGCCATGATTCCCATAAAAAATTAATAATGTATTCATTAATTTAGAACTATATGTATATTTAGGCTTAATGGAAGTATGTGCTTAGGCAGATGTCTTTGCTCTGTTGTGCTCTACAGATTGTCAGAAGTTTTTGTAACTTTCTGTGAAACTTGCCTTTTTGCTTTGCAGTAGTTTATAATAACTGTGTTCATAAATTTGTTAAGGTTTGGGTTCTTACATTTCTTTTAATTTCTTTTTCCTATACAACAAGAGAACAAAATTTTTTTGCTTGGGGTTTGTATTTATGTGTTTCTTTTTTTTTGTAATCTTTCTACATAATGTTTTTCTGCACACAACATTAGAAGAAAAAGTTATTTTATGCTTTATCAGTCTGGGTGACATATTCTTCCAAGATCCAGTGGTCAGCAGTATTTTCAGCAAATTGTGTGTCACACTTGACTGCCATTAAGAAATTGTAAAACAAGTAACTACAGAGTATGACAGCTCTAATTATGAATTCACTGGCAAACTTTCTTTTCTGTACATATCAGGCCTTGATTGTACATCTTACACAAACCTGAGTATTTGCCAAATACCTTCTAAAAATGTCATACTGTTTTGTTAGCATCTATTTGTTCTGCATGTGTATGAAGGATCATCTAAGCCAGACTATATTACTTCGGTTTCCAAATTTGAGAAATGTTTTAACAGACAAACAAAACCCAGTGCTCCTTCTTGTTCTTTAGCATGTAGTATGTTTTCAAATGGAGAATATATTGTGCATTAAAAAATTCCTCCCTTTGGAAGTTTATTTCTGTGCCCATTTCACTTCTCATGTTGTGTTATTCAGTGCAGAATCCTGCCAGTAAAATTTTAAATAACAATAAAGTTCAATGAGGTAGTAAATAGGGCAGAATTTATTAATATCTCTTGTATTTCAAATAGCAACCTTCTGTTTGTCAAAGTTGCCAAGTATAATTATTTCCTTTCTAAAAAGAAAACTAGAACTATATTTAGAGCTCTTTATTAAAACAATTACCAGTTACAAATTTCCTCAATATGTCTTTTAACTGCAGGGAACACTTCTGATTTGAGTGTTTCAAGGCACACTGGGCAAAAAGCAGTAGCTTTACACATCATTATGTCATAAATATGCCTTATAGAAATGTTTTAAAAATACCAAAAAATTTCTTGAGGTATTTTGGAAATATTTTGGTTTGATATTTTGATGAATAACTCATGTCCAATTTAAAGAATTACACAACTGGTTCAGGCCAACTAACTGGCTGGTAGTTGGCAGTGATGCAAAATACTTTCACTGTAGTTTCACTATAAAACTGGCCCAAGACTGTAATGTCCCCAGCCTTCACTGCAATAATTTAATCTGTCATTTCAAAATGTCAGTGCTTGGGGTTTCCCAAATATTTTTCCAAGGCTGTTTTCTCTTTAAGGACAGTGAAAGCATTATTTTGAAATATACTCTAAAAACAGGTTATAAAATGTTTTCAAGTTTGGAACATATATGAAGAACTTATAAATTGACAGATTCATTTTTCCCTCAAAATGAGTGTGCTGCATCATTGAGATTAAACACAGTTAAATTGTCATGGTTCTTAGCTTATTGCTTTGTTTCTCTAAGTTATCACATCTATGGGTAGTCTTTTGAAATGAGTTAGCACAAAGGGTCAGTAAGAAAACTGAGGTCACTGAAATCCATTTTAAAAGATCAGCTCTTACTATTTTCAATTTTATCACCACATCTTAATGATCCATAAAGTGATAAAGAAATGGACATCTCAAATCACACAAATCCATGTGAACAATCTCCACCTGGCAAGGACAAAGCAAGTTCTTTGTACTGAATACAAAAGTGATCCCCAGATACAATTCTTGAAAGACATCAAAATGCCTACTCTACAGCAGGAAAGTCCAAGTGGAAACTGTCAAGTGCTGAGGCACTTGGAACTGATAGCCCAGAGAAGTTGTGGGTATCACATTTCTGAAAATGTTTAAGGCCAGGCTGGATGGAGCTTTGAATAACCTGGTCTAGGGAAAGCTGTCGCTGCCCATGGCAGCAGGTTTGGAACTAAGTGATCATTTAAGTTCCTTTCCAACCCAAACCATTCCGTGATTCTGTGATTTTATGAGACCTCCAAGCTGAAGACAGGCCCAGTGGCTAGCAGAGAGTGAAGTATTCAGTTGTGTTGATGCCTCAGTGTGCTGATCTATTCTTCTATAGATAAGTCTTGTTCTGCAGAAGCTCTTACCAGTTTTTGGATCTGAATAAGGATGAACAGGAAAGAGACATTCCCTGCCAGGAGCAGCACATTTCTGGAGACACTAGCTCAAATTCACAGCCACACACTGGGTGAGCTCTGCTCCCCCCAGGGTCGGTGCAGCCTCATCAGTGGCCTCATGCACCCTGTGCAACCCAGAGTGAGGAACTGTACAGAGAACTCAGCATGAAAATTAGAAATATAACTTCCTTTCTTTATGAAGCTTCTCTTAACTACACTCATTCCTATGTCATGAGCAACTCTAAGGAGACAACTGGGCAAGCTGTTTCTCATCTTTTAAACACCTGCTCTGCAATCATCTCCTTGCTTGAAAAGTGCACCACAGATTAGAAGATGAGATGCTTTTGGTAAGATTTATTTCATAATTCAGAATTCATTCATAATTCATGTACACACCAAGCCTGGAAAGTCCTGCTCAGCTGTTCATGTTGCATGGGATGGCCTGAGAGGAACTAAGACACAAGACCAGAGGGATACTGTCTTGAGTAATTAAACAGTTTTCATTGAACTTTGTGAGTGAAAGGAATAACATAAAAATTGCTGTATGAAACTGACAAAAATCTTGTTTCAGTATTTTATTTTACAGATACTGGGGCATTCAATTTGAGCCATGACAATTATAATCTTCTTGGATGGAGACCCTAAAAGAATTCTCTCTGAAAGAATTAACAGGTTTTCTGTGTGAAAATCATAGTGAAGTTTGCTTTTAAGTATTTATAAGCCTTTCTTTTCAACAGAACTTCATTTTAGTAATTAGTGTCAAAATTGTCTATCAGTTGTTTAATTCTTCTGTTTAATTTAAACTTTTGAAACTCTTGATCAAGCACACACTTGTGTTATTTATAACAGAATTTAATAAAATAAATTCATGGAATACAAGCTAGTGAGACAAACATTTTGCCCCAAGATGGTCCTTTAAAAAGAAATACTGACACTTCTGTATTTTTCTTTCACTCAGCAGTAGCTAAAGCTTTCTGGAGAAGTCTTATTTTGCTGAAAACTAGCAGCATAATGCCTCAGGCCTAGATTCTAGTCTGTCTTATTCACAAAAATATTTAATCTATGTTTACTTGAGAAACAGTAAAACAGACATGAGGCATATGTGGGTCAAAATCCTGGACAAAGAGAAGTCAGTGTTGCCTCATTAATTTCTGGCATTTACAAACCTACAAGGTTTTGTTAAAAGTGTGAAACTTTCATTAAATATTAAATATCTACATTCTGATTTATAATAAATAGACACAAGTCATTATTACATAGTTTACAATATGCCTAGCTAATCAATCAAATTATCAATGCTTTTAAAAATTTAACAGCAGATTTCAGTAAAATATGTAGGAAATTAAGAGAATGCAAGATGATCTTTTTTCTTTAGAGTCATACTGGCTGTTTACAGTTAAAATACTTGAGAAGTTAATATGTTATTAAGTTATGGATATTTAAGTTATTAAGTTATGGATATTTTCTACATTATGAAAGGATATTTGTCCCAATGAAGAATCCTCCTGCATCCAAGGCAATAAAGTAGAAAATGTATCTAAAACTAGAGCTGAATCCCAGTGAATGCCTTATCAAAATTTGAATGCCAAAAGAATTCTTGCAATTAAGTAATTTCACAAGTCTTGCCTCCTACTCTTGTCATGTATCCTAAAGCAGTGCAGTATGTTCATCCTGACGCCTATCCAGCTTGTGAAACCATACAGCACCAGCTAATGCACCTGTTCTCTGTGTCCTTGGGACTGAGCCTTCTGTCTCTGGCACAGGAGAGTGCAAGAATAGGGCCTGATGCTCAGCCAGGTCTGGCCTTGATTCTGAGCCAGGATTTGGCCAGTATGTTCCCTTACATATAGGCCATCCAAATTACCTTATAGTAATATTGGGAGGTTTTCCATTTATTATTGACAGAAGAGCCAGGGAGACTTCAGGGACTTGGTGTACTCGTGACAAAGCTTTACTGGACCCACTGATGAGCTGCACAGCAATAGAATTCGTGCCTGGCACACTGTTCCCTGGCCCATGGCTGCTGGGATCAGCTTTTTCTGACAGTTCTGACTGCAGATACAAGCATCTTATCTAAATCAATAAGAGGGAGTTCATTAAAGATAAACTCTGGGAGAGAAAAATTTGCAATTTCTTCCAGACAGTCTGAAAAATCCCATTATTTTTCTTATGAAGAGTTCTGTTTCCTTTATAAAGCCAAATGTTTTCTGACTTATTTGAGCACTCTTGGAATAAAAAGTCCGTTCTTGGCAAAACGAGTCCTTAAACAGCAAAGATCAAATCAAGTTTCAGAAGAAGAGGGGACAAACAGAAGTACCACAAAGTGGACATGAACTTTTTATTTTACCAAGGAATAATTGAAGTTAAAATTCTGAAGAGGTCAGCTAAGGTTGAGAGCATGCATGCCCAGAGGGCTGAACCTGGCCTGCAGGAATTCTGCAGGATTAGAAGCAAAGGCTGCATGAAGCTTTTGCAAACAGCACATGAAAAATATAACAGTACTAAACACACACCCTGACATTGATTGGGAGGTTTGCCATTTATTGCAAAAGCTGATTTCACTTCATTATCTTTTCTTTATCAATTGATGTGGCACACTTCTCAGCCATGAGTGCTTGGCTAGATAGGAGTGAAGCCCAATAACACAAAACCACCATTCTCCCATGCACCAATTTGACAAGATGTAGAGGATCTTTGAAAGCTGTAAAATAGCATTAGTCAGAGATAATAAATAGAACTTTTCCTCAGTGTTCATTAATAACATGAGAATGAGAATAATGCTAGCTTTTCCAGAGATGGGAACATAAATGACAGGAAGCAAACTACATTAAAATGCAACATTTCTTGCCAGAGTCCAGATTATCTCTGGTATCAGAAGAAAGCTCCTAGAAAAAATGTCATGGCATATTTTCGTTGCATATTTGCTATCCCACTTCATGCACCTCAGTGAATATTTCATGAATTAATGGCAAATATTCTACACAGCTATTTAGATAATGCAACACAAGAAGTAATTATTTCATTGGTAAAATTTCTGGCAGATATTTTTGTAGTTTATAGCAACAAATGAGAATAATGCATTTTCAATTTAAAAGAGCAAAAGGGTTTCATAAAACACAGGATCCTTAATGAAGGTTTCAAGAGACTGGATATGAGTGAAGAACTCTACTACAAAATGCTAAAATTAAAAAAGCATTTTAAAAAGTAATTCTTTAAAAAACTCACAAACCAAACTTATTAAAGTTGCTCCTGACAGTCTTTTTTGCCAACTGTTTCTTTGTTGCTCCACTGAGAAAACTGGAAATAATAAAAACAAAGAAACTATTATCTCAGAAGCAAATTTTAGAAAAGAAAACTCATTTCATCCTACCAAAGTAAAATTCAACTGTCAATGAAAATACCTTTCAGCAGAAAGGTACAATTCTTCTTCTAAAAGATAAAGGCAAAATGTATATCTGAAAATTGGCTCCAATGTCCAAAAGCTTAGATGCCATTTTATCAGCTTGATAAAAGGAATTACTCCTCATTTCAAATCCTTCTTCATTTACATGCTCAGAATAGCATGGTAACAAAACCTTGATCACTAAGAATATACCACACATCTTGCAGACCACTTTTTCAGTGTAAAATTATAATTCACAGCTGTGACATCTAGCTGTAGAAGAAAGCTATATCTTTGGTTACATGCCTGAATTTGCTTTTTTGTGTAGAGCAGAGCTTACATGAATTTTTCTATTTGTAAATTACTTCTACTAGAGAAAATCCAATCATTATTTAGTCTAATTTGCCCATAGCCACTACTGTGTTACTGCTCTGTTGATGCAAACCATTCCCAGGTCCTTCAAGTCCTGGCCTCAGAGCTAAAACTTCCTGGGGCAAGGTGGGAGTAGTGAGATCAAGAGGAGACTTAAAGATTGTGTGACACTGGTATAGGAACAACTTAGGTGGAAACTTACTGTTTAAAGTCTTAAAACTGAGACCAAGCTTTGGCAAATTCTCAAGAGCCAAGCCCTAAATGGTTGTCACTATGTGCCTCCATCTCCACATCAAACACAAACAGTCATCTTCAAGGCACATGTTTAGTGTAAGCCAAATACCTGGTCTGTCTTTGAGAGAGACCTTGATTTATCCTTTGTGGCACATGGCAGTAGTTAGTCTCCTTGAGTCACTCACTGCTCAAAAAATAAAATACAGAATAACACAAAATAAGACAAAGTAAGAAACAAGCAAAACTCCTCTCAGAATCCATTAGCAAGAGAAGTTTGATATACTCATAGCAAAAAACTAAAAAATGTTACAAAGAAAAGTGATGGAAAATGTTGGGTGATCATCTCAAATAGGTGACAAAATGTATTAAATTATTTAAATAATTCAGGCAAGATATTTCAGTCATCTCTACTACCATATAAATTCCATAAACAGAATGCAAATAACCAGGGACTGTTACATGGCTGTTACATTAGCAGCACAGCTGGATGCAGCACCAAAGTCCTCATAAAGGAGAGGAATTGTTTTTGTTATCCTATGATATGAGACTTAAATAAGAGTTTAAAAGTAGCATTAATTTTCTTGATTAAAGATTAACGAGGTGAAGTGTTTAATTGGTATTTTAACTGGATAGCAAGGAAATAAATTCTGCATTTTGGAGTTTAATGAATTCTGTGGATCATTAGAACACAGCTCTTTGTCTAATTTAAAATTAAATAGTTATCTCAAATTGCATTTATTTAAGAACACATTGGTTTTGACTTAGGGAAATGAGGGAACCTGACAAAAGTTTATTTTGATTCCTAAGCTTTATTTCTGTGTCAACTATTTTTCTGCTTCTTAGACAGTAAATCTGGTGTAACTAATCCATGAAGTTTAATGACTTTTCAAGTTTGGCTCAAAAAGTTAATGATGTTTATATAACATTACTTCATCCATGCACTGGTGTCCTCTTAAGAACTCCTAAAAGATCTCTTTACCTGCCAACAAAACATCTTCTCGCAGTGCAACAAAATTTTTGTTCACAGGATTTCTAGAATTTCCTTCTCCTACCTGTGATAGAGGTTTATCCCTTTTCACTGTCTTCTCCTGTTCCACCTGCATCTTTTTTTGAAATAAGGTTTTTTCTTCTTTATCTATAATTTCCTTTGAATTTAGGTGTTTCAGCTGGCCTTGTATAAGAAAACCAAGAAACAAACCCTTATAAAACCTTGCCCACCTCTAAGTGGATGCCTCACTTCTCCTGGCTTCACTGTTCAGACTCTGCTACTTTTGTCCTGTTCCATAGCTCAGCTTAGTTCAGAAAGTGTCTAACAGGCTTGTTCATTGTCCTACACTGTTTCTGTCAGCAAACTTGGCTCATTACATTCAGATGAGACGTGAAAGAATTTCTGGCTACATGACTGGAAAATACAGTGCCAAACTGATTATTGAGGAACAGTTTTTATAACAGCAACATAATAATTTCCCTAATTTCAACAATAATTCATACTTTGGATGGATTTGTAAATTGTATGAATGATTCCAGATATCTCTCCATACTGTAATTCATGTCATCCAAGTAAGATTAGATGAACACAGCTGTATTTTTCTGACCTAAAAGTTTGTGACTATTTGAATCTGTGAAATGTCCTAACACTTTGTGTTTGTCAAGAGGCTGTTTAAAGAAAGTTTTATTGGTTGGTAATGTTACTGTTTAGAGAAGTTTCTTGCCTTCCAAACTTTACTGTATAGTAAGATTGATTTGAAAGATGAAGATATGCAACACATGTCACAGTGTCTGGAAATGGATAAAATCAAATTTTGGATTAAGTACCAGTCAAATAAAACTTGCAGACAAAAATAACAACATTCTGCTTTCAGCATCTGCAGTTGCAGATATTGATCAAACACCATGCCTTAATAACATGATCATGAAATGTTGTTAGATATGAATTAGATTCTCTTTCCCAAATTTGTTTAAGGCAGATTCTGCTTGGTAGGCTCAAAGCTCTCTGTCCCCATGCTCTTTTTTTATGTTCAGAAATACCCAGCCCAACTCAGACCTTTTCCAGGGAAGTAAGGTAAGGAGAATCCTTTTTGAATAATGTATCTCCTTCTGAAAGTTGTTCTGAAGTCCTTAGATTTGTAGAAGTAGTACCATCAACTCCTCTTTGAAATTAAAAAACAAAAACTATGAGAGGAGAAATGGAGCAGAATTGTTGGATTTAGTTTTTGATACTGCAGTAGTACTCAAATGAGTAAACCTCAGAAAAATCACCTATAACAACAGAGTAATGATGATGATGTACAAAGCAGTGGGAGCTGTGCTGACATGCATCAGAGCTGAAACCTCTCTGGCCCATCTGTGTTTTGAAACCATGCACCAGAGGGTAGCAGATGTCCTTCTACAAAGGGAAATGTGCTACCCCACAGGAGGCATTGCTGTCACATGCAAAACTGTCATACTTATGCAGATTGCTATGCACAGGGGCCAGATATAGACACCCAATTCCCCATAATTAAATCTTCTTCAACTTCAATAAAATTGGACGGCAGCAGCTACAAGCACAAAGAGTAAAGGACTGCTGGCTCCAAGTGAAAGAATCCTTCAGCTACAAGAAACTGTAGGTACTACTATGCAAACTTCATAGGCGATGACTGGGATTAACATTATGTTATATATGAAAAAGAGATATACATACATATATATATATATATATATATAATAACATTTATATATGTTATTACGTAATAATTTTATTAGGACTTACAAAGAAGCAGCATCTGATGCAAGTAATAAACATACAAAAATAGTTCAAAATTAATACTCTTTGCTGAGACTCTAAAATCATCCCAAGCTAAGTTTAGTTTTGGTAAAATATGTTTACTATGGAGATCCAGAAAAAAGCTCTCCAACTAGTTCTGACACTAAACAGAAATAAAAATAAAAAACCCCCAGAAAATAACAAGAGCACTGACCTGTACCTGTCTTGCTGCACTTCCTTCTCATTGACCTCTGGTGGCTCAGTTATTTTGTTTCATTGAAATTGTTTGTGGGACTGCCATGTAATGAAATAAAATTTTTCAGTCTGTTTTTCAAGTGGAATAGGACTGCTGCTGAAAAGATTAAATAAAAAAGAAAAATTAAACATGGAAGGAAAACATCCCAAAAGATAAACATCCTCTAAATAATTTTTATAAACTTCATGCAGAACCTCCTGACAGTATTTCAATTTCCTATTTTCAGTATACAAAGAAATATCTTGGCTTTTACAGAAACTTAGTTAACTGTTTACACTTGCCATCTCAACTAGGAAAAAAAAAATATTTCTTCCTGGCTTAGACTGTTATTTCACAGATGTTGCATTCACATGAATTCATATCTAGCTACAAATGTTGAACTTTTTGAATTGAAAAATTCAGCACAGTCATAATTGTGATAAAGGTCACAATATTAAGGGTCCTAATATAGTCTGTCACTTTGACACATCCAAAATCATCAATTCATCTCAAAGTCAATTTTAAAATTCTTTTTTCTATCTTTTCCAACAGACACAAAATTGTCCGTTCTAAATTCACAGATATTTTCTATAGAGTTTTCCGTGGATATCTTTCTTCTGCAAGACCCAGCTCTACAAATGGATTGATTCATTGCCCACAAGAATTTAATATAAAATAAACTTACAAGAAGCCAGCTACAAAATGTAGTAAAATTGCTTCTCCCCAAGAATACACAAAACACAGAAAACAGGTATTTATTCTATCAATTTGCTTGTTCACAGCTGCTGCTTTCATCAACCAGCATAAATATTGTCTGTTCAACCCATACCAATACTCTGCCTTCCTCCTTGATTTTTTCTCCTGATTTTGCAACATCTCTGAGGTTAGTTTTGGCATGCTTTGGTCCTTTGCACTGCAACTCATGTAATTGAGGTCCATTATCTTGTAGTCACTAAATTTCCCAATTTTCTGGTTTTTCTTTCTATAATTACAATTCCTTTGATGGTGTCTCCATTCCAGCGTGTTTATAAGTCCTTCTTTGGTATTTCCAAAATTTCAAGAGGGATCAATTGGGCAAGCTATGGTCTATGTCCCTGCCATTCATGGCATCCCATAGCATATGAAGGCTTTTACTTTTGGGAAGATTTTTATTTTTTTTTTAAGTATCGATGCAATGTCCCTGATATCTTGCCCTCAAAGTCATGTTTTCCTCTGTGATTTTTCCCCCCTCCTTTTGCAGAATCTGTGAGGTTAGTTTTGGCATGTTTTGGTCCTTTGCACTTCACCTCATTTCCTCCCAGATCATTTTCTTTCACTTCTTTCTGGAAGGGAAACGAAGTCTTGCGAAACACAAAAGAAAGACTTACAAACACTCTGGAAGGACATATGACGAAATTAAATGCAATTGAAAAAAACCTGGAAAACCTGAAAATGGGAAGATTTCGTGGCTATAAGAAAATAGATCACTATTACATGAGGTGCATTGCAAAGGACCAAAGCATGCAAAACTAACCTCACAGTTGTTGCAAAAGTAGAGGGGAAAAAAAATCAAGGAGGGAGACACAACCTTGAGGGCAAAATATCAATGGCATGGCATGGATACTTAAAAAAAAAAAAAAAAACCCACCAAACTGAAAGCCATCCATAGGCATGGCATGCCATCAAGTGCAGGGACATGGACCACAGCTTGCCCAGTTGATCCCCATTGAAATCGCAAAATTTCGTTTCCCTTCCCGACAGGAAATAACATTTCCTGTCGGGAAGGGAAACGAAATCTTGCAAAACACAAAAGAAAGACTTAAAAACACTCCAGAAAGGAGGTATGATGAAATGAAATGCAATTGAAAAAAAAAACAAAAAAAAACCTGAAAATCAGGAGATTTCGTGACTACAAGAAAATGGTCTTGGAGGAAAATGAGGTGCAGTGCTAAGGACCAAAACATGCCAAAACTGACCACAGAGATATTGCAAAAGCAGGGGGAAAAAATCAAGAAGACACAACTTTGAGGGCAACATTACGGGGACATGACATGAATACTTAAAAACATTAAAAACCAAAAATTGGGAAATTTAGGGACTACAAAAATACGGACCGCAATTACATGAGGTGCACAGGAAAGGACCAAAACTAACCACACAAGTGTTGCAGAAGCAGGGGGAAAAAATCAAGGAGAAAGACACAACTTTGAGGGCAAGATATCAGGGACATGGCATGGATACTTAAAAAAAAATTTAGAAATTTAGTGACTACAAGAAAATGTATGGAGATAACATAAAAGAAAAAAAGAAAGATTGGGAAATAACTAACCTAAGCAGGAGCCCTTAGTCGAGCCACAGGCAAACCAACATTTCTGAGACTAAGAAGTGGGCTAGACAGTTATAAGGCATGAGTTCCTTGACATGCAGATTGGTGTTTTTGTTCAGCTGACAAGGACTTATCATGGACATCACTGCTGCTTCTGGGTTGTGACAGGCCCTCAACAAAATTTTCACTAATTTAAGATTCACGCTAGCTGCCCTATCTCAGACAGCAGTGAGATGATGTGAAAGCCCATGCCAGCATACACTGGTGGCCAGTGATACAATTAAGGAGGGGAAATTGATATTGCTAAACACATTGAAAGAGAAGAGTGACTCCCTTCTTTGTCTCTTGTCAAGCAGAAAGGCCAAAACTGTGTAGCTATAACAGACCAGCCATCCTACCAGGTGTCTTGAAGGGGTCATTTCTCCCCTTCCACCACTCCCTAAAAAAAGTAATTCCTGTTGGAGGCATCAGTTGCAAGCAATACAAAGTCAAGCCTGGCCCCTTTTACAGGACAGCATCACATCTTCAAGGGTGATGGAGATTAGAACAAAGGCTGGGAACCAGCCTTTGCAGGTGTTTCTGGAGAAAAGCAGGTGCAGTCTGCAGGCTGAGCCACTGTAAAAAGGGAGATCTCCAGTGTCAGGCACCCAGGGAAGATGCTTTAGGATTGACCTACAAGCGTGTATAGGGCCATCAGAGCCACACCAAAGCTTCTGTTTCACTCTGTTCTCCAAAATACCCTGTATGCAGACACAGGGAGTGGATGATGCAAAACTAGTGCACTCAGCTTTTTTACCAGAGGCTGTACTCAGTGTGGCACAAGTGTCAGCTCCCTTAGCAGCAGACTTCCATCTGCTTTACAGCAATAAAGCACTGTGATGCACCTGCAATGGACACTTAAGGGACTGAAAGGACACCAAATTCTGGAACAAAGGAAAACTCAGATAAATCTGCTTCTCCAATCCCAGCTCAGGCTGCTGACACAGTAAGAGAGGCCATGGGAGAAAAAAAGACTCATTTCCACTTCGTGGTAGTATTGATTGGTGTGTTTTATCTCAGACTTTCAGTTCGTCCTGAGACTCCTATGCTGTCACACAGTTGCCTTGTTTTGGGAACACATGCAGGATGCTTGAAAACTCCCATTTTCTATCCAGAAGAGCAGATTACTGCAGCTACTGGTAGCATGAGGATGTGCAAGAGCAGTGGCAGAGTACTGCAGCAGTTACTGAGGGTTTTCAGTGCACAAAGAAAGAGACTGGAAAGAAGAGATGTTATGTGCAAGTACAGTAAGGGGAAAAAACCTGAAAAGTCTATAAAAATACATTAAGGAAAATTTTCAAGGGATCAGTTTTGGTGATTAATTTTAAATAATGTCATTTGGATCAATACAGTGTAAAGTGTTTCTTTTTAACATGTGAAAATGTTCTAGAAGATAAATTTAATAAGAATTTTTGGGAAACAAGAAAAACACACTCAAAGGATCTTCAAGGAGTTAAAATGTAGGCAGGGTGTTCTTAAATGCATTGATGTTTATGTGAAATGAAAGTTAAAACAAGACCCTTCAATCTTATATGTGATTCAAGCCCATAGAGAAATAAAACCCTTCTATGTTAATGGGAGCCACTGGGATTGCTGCAAGCCTCATTATAGTTCTACTTTAATTTAAAGTTGTATTTGCACACTCAAATTAGGACTTTTTATTTGAGGAAGATAATTCTTAAGCTGTATTGAAATTCAGCAGACAAAAATGAATACTGCTTTCCTGCCCATCTCCCACGTTCTCAATTTGCATGTGTTTCAGATCATCTCACAGACAGCTATTCACTGATCAGCATCATTCTGCAGCTACCTGCAGGTGTATTTCTGCCTGTTCCTCTGCCAGATCACTGATCTCTGATTTGTGCTGCTAGTATGCAGCTCATAATACAGTATAAAATTCACCATATACAGGATATAATTCACCTTACTCCAGCTTGGGTCTGGAGAAGGAAAGCCTTCTGGCTCTGAAGGAATTAACCTTTCATCTGTCAGCCTGTTAGAGCACCTCAGCTGATGCTAGAGCACAAACAGGAAAATTACATTTCTTATAATAAATGCACAGGGGATGGGACCAGCCACGGTGCTGGCAGTGATTTACCTAGAGCTGCTGGTTCCTGACCCTTTCACTGGTGTGAGGAAAACCTCTCTCACAGGGCTCCACTACCATCTTGGTGCAGAAGAAGGCTGCCTGGCCTTCAAAGTCACTGATAAGGAAGATGCAAGTACCAGTACCCCCCCAGATTTCAGCTAAAGTGGCTGGAAAGGTATTGGGGGGGTTGGAGAAGTAGTAACTCTGTCTTTTACCTATGTATTAAGTGTCTAGAGCACTTAGACTAAAGCAAGACTAATACATAAATCAGTGGTCTTTCCTACTAGTGAAGAGAGATATCAGAGAGGAAGGGAGGCTTCTCTGCTCCCAGTACAGCTTAAAAGTGACTTTCTCTTCTAGCCTCACCTAGTCGTTAAAGGACTTCTCTGATGACAGACTTTCAGCATTTAATCAAAGACTGTTTTGTTAACCATGGGTGAAGGGAGATGCTTCCACTGGACCAGACACTAAAGGAACTGTGATCTGAGACATACCTTTGCTTTTGAGGGTTGCTGCTCACACCCCCTACCTCAAGTCCTGGTTTGTGTGGCTTTCAGTGGAAGATGGCTAAATGGCACCATTGACCATGCAGACATCATGGTGACAGGTAATTTAAAACTTCTTCAGGCATCTCCACATGATGCTGAGATACCTTTCCAGAAACTCCCTCTTATGTCTGCATTACATGATCAATATTTTTACAAGAAATACTGTGACATGATCAATGGCTGGATGCAGTTCTGCAAGATCCCAGTTGAGGTTATGAACCTGATACCAGCTGCTACAAGGCACACTGAATAATCTGGACTCAAACAATGAAATAGGGAATTTTGTGTCACCCATCTGGAACAAGAAATGCAAGTCATCTCCAGGACTTAGAAGTCTCCTAGGAATTACTGCTTTGGAATAGGTGTTAGCACCCTTGGCAAACAAGTGGCTGAAAATAACCCCTTGGAGGGACACTGTGGCCTAATTTGGAATATAATTTATGCAGTCTGAATGAAAATTCCCCATTTCACATACACGAAATCTGCATTATTTCTTTTGTGTGATTGCATTTCAGATACAAAGTCCAGTTTCAGTGTCCTCAGAGAATGCTGACAGAGGTCACTTAAGAGAAAATTAAGAAAGAATCACATGAAACACACTCTAAAACCCCTTAATTTTAGTGAAGACTTCCCTTGTGACCAGGGCAGGTTTTGAAATATCTTGGTCAGTCTAATAATATATATATGATGAAAAGAAATTCAGTAACAGAAAATAAGGAAAAAGGCAAAATCAATCCAGAAAGTGAAGGGAGACAAATTCAGAGAGGAAATACTTTTATAAATGCATTTTTAGACATCAAAACACATACTAAGACCTGTCTATTATTGGAACAACAAACTTCATCAAGCAGCAAGTATAAGATAGCAAGCATGGCAATAAACACCCAGAGGAGATGCCATTTCTGACAGAAAATTTGAAAGCTTCTTATTCTGGAGACAAAACTGAAGACCCTAATTCCATGTCCTGAATGTTTTCACATTTGGGTGACATTTTGATATTTTGCATGTACTTGATGCAGCAATTCTGCTGAACTGGTCCCACCACTGACTGCAGACAGAATTAACTACAGATAAGGAAAGACTGAAATGATAAAACTCACATTTTGGCAGATGTTGTGTTTTTCCCTTCTGAAAGTCAATTCAAAAAAATGCTATAATTTTTTTTTCTCTTAGAATGAGCTCAAGACCACAAATTGAGATTATTAGACAATTCAGGGGGGAAAATGAAACATAACAGAAAGGTCTAAACATCAAAAGAAATAGCTTCAATAGAAATTTCTGTTGGAAAGAATGTCAAAGTCTGCAACTTACTTGTTGCAAAAAGGGACTAAGGAGAAATGGGAGAAATAACTTCTTCTCCTGTTTTCTGAATACCCTTTTTCCTGTAGTTTTTGTGAAAGCTCTGGTCTTCACTGTTCTGGTGACTAAAGTATAATGCTGTATGAAGTCCTTGAGACAGAAAGTATATTATTCCCTTTATTTGACTGTTGCTGTAGCAAAATGTAAAAATATGTACAGTGGATGGAGGTTTTTACTTTAAATACTGAATTGAAAGTCATTGTCATGACCACAGCATTCAACTTAAAGTACTTAAGCTTAAACTGTCTATTTAAAAGCCTAATTTGTCCAGCAACTTTTTAATAGATTGGAAAGCCATGATGACAACAAACATCCAACTTCTGTTCCATGTAGGGTCAAATTTATTCCAGTTACTTCTGTCTGGAAAAGTGGAAACAATGAAGTAATGGACACATCACCATGTTAGTTTAAGTGCAGCTAGGCTTTGATCTCATAATCTCAGATATAAAACTAAATGTGAGCTCAGTAAATAACAATTTATATTACACAAGCAGAACTTGAGTTACTATGCACAAAGGGCATTTCAGGCCCATTTCCACATTTAGCCCATGATTGGTAGGAACTACTAGATTTTTCCAGCTTCCAGCAAGCAGCCTCATGGCACCAAGCCTTCTTGTGTACTCAGCACAGCAATTTGGTTTCAGGGTAATATGTTCAACTTCCCCACATCAGTGGGTTTGTTCATCTTATGACAAAATTAATTTTCACATGTGTTACAATGCTGCAGTATTTCTTCATTCTTCAAGAACAATTTACAATTAATCTTTGTCCTGCAGACTCCAAAAAATCCATGTCACAAAGAAATCTGAGCTAAAGATCACATTTGCTAGTGCCTAAGAGCAGGCAGGAATTCACACTGCATTCTTCCCAACCATCAAAGGAATCAATAGCATCCCCTCCTGTTTGCATCAACTTCTTTTCATGAAACTCCTAAGACATTCATTATGTTTGCGGTATCCTCCCAGCTTCAGCTGAATTAAACTGATGACCTCAGAAGTTTTTGGAGCCAAGGTAAATAGACAAAGTGACCAAATGCAATCCTTCTCAGAAACCAGGCTAAAAGGGACACCTAAGGGATTACTTATACTTACCTTCATAGTCTTCCTTTTTTGGACACAATTTTGGCTTTACCAACTGGCTACATTAAGAAAGAGAACAGAGGAAAAGAGAAAAGGATTGCTGAATTAAAAGTATTGTACACAAATCTTACATTGCATCGCATTGTACATTTCCCCAAGACTGGGGAGGGTTACCAGGTTTATGATCTGGTGCTCTACATCATGCAAAGAAAAGCCTGTGGGCCCCAAGGAGGACCCAAGGAGACTCTGAGTCTGCTGCATGTCGTACACACACAGTTCTCAAGGAAAAGATATTTCCCAACCATAGTCTTGATGCTCCATAGGGCAACTTGTATCTCAGCAACCAAAGAGGAGGGGAGATCTCAAAGGAGCTGTGAAGAAATACATAGGTTTTATACAAGCAGTCTTTTACTAACAAGAGTGAATCTGGTTTTGAGACACTGGTACTGACATTAACATACTCATGTTCCCCTGTGGACTTTCAGCTGTAGATTTGTCAGGACATGACTCATTGTGCATGCTTTCTCTTTTCATTGCATAAATTGAACAGGAATTGAACACATAGATATAGAATATATCATAAAGCATCAACTGATGTTTTCCCTTAGTATTTCCAAGCTTTTGTCAAAGTTAGAGTCTAAAACAGATGCCATGTTTTTCTCATTGATCTTAGACAGTGTTCACTGAAACACTTAATGCTGTCAGAGAAAAATTCTTAGGAAAAGAAGCAAGAGCATATTTATGTAAACAATGTCTATTGACTCTAACCAGAATTTAAGTCCAGCTGTACCCAGCCCCTCTGAAGACCAGCTGGGACACAAGGCTGTTTGTGTTCTGCCAAACTTTTATACCCTTAATTCAGCAAAAAACCACTTTGTCCTGGGAGTAAAGTTTAATTAGGAGAGTTTTCCTCCTGTATCTCCTCCATTTATAACAGCATTGAGAGGTACATTAAAAGATTTCTTCCAGAAGGATGGCATTTACCCACAGAAACCAAAAGGGAACTGAAGATAGACTCTTTTATGGCTGTTGATCTTGCTCATATTGGTGTTTCTGCAAGGAGGTTGATACTATTCACATTTACCATGTGAGGAAATCTCTGATGGCCATGGGACGGGGCTTGTTCAGTATAGAATCCAAAGTTTCATAACAAGTACAGCAAACTAAATCTCATGCTGAAAGCGGCAGAAACCAGATTAGATTCTTCTACTTCTCCATGGTAATGCTACTAAGACATAACATAAGTCAATGATGGAGATGACAGAAGTGTGAAGAAGTACACAAGGACTACAAAGATGTGAGGAGGTTATTCAGGAAGAAAATTAAAAGGCCAAAGTTCAAGTACAACTTTGCTAGGGCCATAAAAGGCAAGAGAAAATGTTTTTACAAATACATCAGCAACAAAAGGAGAGCTGTGAAGAATCTCCACCCTTTACTTGACAGAAAAGGAAACATAGAGACAGCAGATCTCAGGGTACTCACCCCCTACCCTGGAAGACAGGACTGGAAGCAGAATACAGCCCATATAATCCAGGAGGAAGTGGTTAGTAGACTGCTACACCACTTAAAACACCCTTAAATCCATGGGCTCTAAGGGGATCCACCAAAGGGTACTGAGGGAGCTGGCAGAAGAACTTGCCAAGCCACTTTCATTTACCAGCAGTCCTGATTAACTGGAGTTGACTAGAAGCTGACAAATGTAACATCCATCTACAAGAAGTGTTGGAAGGAGCATCCCAGAAGCTACAGGTCTGTCAGTCTGACCTTGGTGCTACGGAAGGTCATGGTCCAAAGGATCCTGAATGCGATCACACTAAACATAAAAGACAACCATGGGCTCAGGGCTCAGCCAGCGTGAGTTTATGAAAGGTAGGTGCTGCTTGATCTCCTTTTACAACATGGTATTCCTGCTTGGTGGATGAGGCTGTGCATATTTTCTACTTGGACATTAGTAAAACCTTTGATACTGTCACCCATGGCATTCTCCAAAAGAAACTCTCACTGCCTGCTCATGGCTTAGACTGCAAAAGCAAAGCAGCAATTTTAAAGCAGGTTCACAATCCTTCGCCAGGAAAAAAACACCAAAAAACATCAATCCACTACCCCAAGGATTTCTTCTTTCTTAGTTCAGTAGTTTTGAAACTGATGGATAAAGAAAATCCAAAAAAAACCCTAATCCATGTAGCTGAAACTCCTGAAAGTGTTCCTTAGGAAGATAACAGAGTCCATGACAAGCCTCATGCCAAGGCAGGGCAGACCATTTCTGAGTTGGATTTGGTCTGTGTTTCCCATGAAAATGCAAGATAGTCTGGAAAGAAGCGCCTTACTTGGAAAGATAAGAGAAGAATTTTAGCTTTTGAAAGCTATGTTAAAAACACTGAACTCCTGCAAGTTGAATTATTCAGTCACTGAATTAATGACACTGAGATGCAGAAACCATGGGCTACATGACATGCTTTATAGTCATGTAAGTTGTCTCTCTTTTATTAAGGTAGACCAAGATTATAATCAGTTGAGTAACATTTTCACCAGCTTTATTAGAGTTTTAATTAAGATTAAGAGTTTTAATTAAGCACAAATGAGTCCTGATTTCTAAACAGAGTTTTGTTTTTAAAGCATCTAAAGTGGTACATATAAACACTTGACTAATGAGTATTTCATTGGTACTTCAACCAGCTAAAGTGCACTATGTATATTGGTGTCAAGCACTGGTCCTGATGCCTTTTTGTCATGAAAATATAGGCACTCTCTGTGCCACCATTATTAAAATAAAACCAAAGCAGTGTCTAAGCTAATCTTCATAACTTTACAGGTAAGAAACTGAATCAAAATAAACAGGAAGAACAAATAAACCAGCAAACCAGAACATCCAGGTGCATCAGCTGCTGAGGGAGAAGGATCCAAGGGGATGAACTTGGATCTGGAGCCCTGGAGGTGGCCACACCATGGTCGCCTATGAGGCAGCAGTGCTGCCCCAGCCTGCCTGCTCCTGCACCCCTGGTGCCTCCTGACACATCCCTGTGAGGTGACAGGGCAGCCAGAGCCACAAGTGGGAATGTGTCCTACTTCTGGCCTCTCAGCTTTGCTTCACTAGAAATAAACTTGAAGAAAAAAAAAAAAAAAAAAAAGCAGTTCCAATGTCTTCCAGTGATAAAAAATGTTTGGAAGGTTTGAGACAGCAGCAGGAATCAGAATCATTACACTTTAGAAGAATTTCATACTGTTCTCTTGAGAAGAAAACACCATTGTCCCGAAACGGATTCTTTCACCCAGTGTGCAAAAGGCTGAGCCAGACAAAGTAGAGGTATTGGATTTATTTTCAGTTCTGTGCACAAAAGGGTGGTAGGCAGTAAATCCACAAAGCCAGCATACTGATTATCAAAACTTTCCAGGCACTAATGTTGATTGGCTCCCAATTACAGTCTTCCTACTCATTAATCAATCTTCTGTTGGTTGAATGACTGTCTTGCTTCATATGCTAATTAGCCCACATGCTCCATCTTCTTTCAAGCTGGTGCCCACTTTTCTTCAGCTGATGCCTTCCCTTCTTCAGACAGATCCTTTCTCAATCCAGTGGGCATGATCTACTTCTGGAATTACCTAGTTCAATAAGCTTGCCTTGTGTTTTTCCCTTATAATCTGGCATTATATTGGTCATTTCACCAAGTGTCGCTGGTTCAGCACTCTGTTACGGCTGGTTTCAGTTACCTACTTAGCTTCTTTCTTCTGTTCTTTTTTCCTATAGCTGTTACAATTAGTGAGACATGCTAAATATAACTTATCTATTTGGGAGCCATACATTACAGTACATCAAGTACACGGAAGTCAAGTATCACAGCCAACTGAGGGCTGCAATTTCTTTCTTCATTTCCTAATAAGTGGGGAAAAAAAAAAAAGACAAATTAGGAGTCAGTGCGATTACAAGCCTGAGAACCCTGATAACTTCTTCATCAAAAGAATGAAGAATCTGTACATACATACAAGTGTTAGTAATATTTAGCCAATACATGTGCTACCACCATCACAATTTCTTTCTAGCCCCACTAGCTTCAAACAAGTTCTTAGGCAACAAAACAGAGAGTAGGCTAGAGAAACTTCAGGGGTCTATCTCTAGGAACAATGAATCTCCATCAAGGGGCTTTCAACAATAACAAAGAAGACAGTTCATGAAGAGCCACTAGTGAAAGCTGGAACTAAATCTAAAAGTAGACATAGAAAATGAACAAAAAAGTCAAGTCCAGTCACAAGAGCCCACAAGCCCGGATGTAACACAAACAAATCCCTCCTCATGCTAAAACACATTATTTTGCTATAGTGAGCAAAAGATGAGAGAGGGTTACATTTTTTAGGAATGGCTTCCTTGGCTAAAGAGAAGAGGCTTCCTCTTTTTTTTTTTTTTTTTTTTTTTTTTTAGGCAGATTTAGAAGCATAAAGAATTTTATGTAATTTCATGCATAAACATCTGAAAGACAAATGGATTCAATGATCTTAAGGACTGAATACTTAATCTATCTAAAATAACTTAATACTGAGAATTCCTGCCTGGGACCATGGGTGCCTGTGGAAGATCTCTGTTGAGTTCCACAACTGAGAAATCCTCTCTCAGAGGAGGAGATTAGAGAGTTGTACTCATTAAAAACTCCCCACATATCATATTAAAGATGCTTGAGCCATGCCAAGTTAAAAAGGAAGTCTATTGAGCCTACAGAAAATCCTGAAATTCTTGTAATGTTTCATATTTAATTTCTTTTCAAGAATGGAATGGGTGCTATCCAAGTGTTACCATGTCTGTCTGCCTGCAAGGGAAGAAATAGTGAGTGGCAGACTGAGAAAGTGCTCTCCTTTCACAGCCCCCCTCCTTCTCTATTGAACTGGAAAAGTTCTTCAGAAAGACTAGTGACAGATAGATTGACTGGTTTGAGAGGCCTGTGAAGGTGGTCTTTTTCTGCCAAAATTACCAACAATTATGCCAAATTCAATAATGGGTTTGCAATATGAGTAGATGTCTTCTATCCTGAAATCAAAGTCTTGTAACACAGGAAACTAAGCAGTAAAGAGTGATAAATAATTGTGAGCACATACATATGCATAACATACATACACATAATACCATGTGACAGAAAGTGCTATAAGACACAAGCAATTACCTCCACTAATTTGGTTTTGTCTGGATTTTCCCGCTGTTGGTAAATGCACATGCTAAGAACAGAATACAGTTTTGCCATGCTCGATATACTGACATTCTCAGTTGCTGCAACAACAGCATCCAACACTTTCTGAAGAAAAAAAAGTGGAAACTACAATTCAGAATAGGACAAGGTATGTTCTACTTTTGTATCTTGTTAAATAAAAGTGGCACTTTGGAGAGCTGATTAAATATCTCCCAAGATTTAATCGGAGAAAACAATTTCTCACACTTCAGACAAAAGGAAGGTTTAAAGTTCAGACATGATTTTCTTACTCATCAATCTATGACATCAATGATCATAACTGCCAATCAATTGCCTCCAGAACAGCGGGAAATGACACAATCCACTTTGTTATAGAGTAGCTGCCACTAAAAAGCCACGGTTGTATTTCATTAGAAATGCAATACAGGGCCCTGGAAAATATGTCTTTGGAAGACAGTTTACAGATCTTCCAGGTACAGCTGTGCCACCTGGAAATAGTAGCTCCTTAGGTGCTCACCCCTACCCATTAACTGGATGTGACGGTGCCAAACACCAGATAGCTCCCACCTTTCAACTCAGAAGTGGATGAACAAGCAGAATGACCACCTGTAGCAAATTGCCAATCTGTCACACAGTCCCTTCTGTTGTGGAGATGTGAATGCGATAATCTGGGGAAATGCAACACTAGCAAGCTAGTGGCACCACTGCTGTCCAGTAACACTGTGTAGTGGGAGGTTGTGAAGACATAGCATAAGAAAGCAGCTGCACCAAATGAAAATATTACTGCCTCACAGCTCCTTGCCATTAACTCAGCCCTGCTTAGATCAGTTAGCACATTTGAGTGCTTCATTCAAATTACAGCATTCAGTATTTCCCTGAACTTCCTTCTATCCAACAAGCAGCTAGGAGGCACAAAACCCACACAGCTTTCAGTTGCTGCAAGCACAATGCATAGGATATGACCGAGGTGCATGGCCAACATCTCCAGTGAAACAACTTCTAATTGCTGCCACACAGGTGAGTGCATGCTTTTCTATTTGTTTGCCAAGTCATATGCCTATTACCAAGCAAATAAACAAACAGAAACTGCCACCAATCAAACCAACTTAACAAACCCAAAAAAATAATAAAAAACCCCTATCCCATACAAAACCAAGCAGATATGTTGTGGAGGTTCACGCAGCTTACTGACTTCAGGAAAGTTCCAATGAGGTTCTCTGGTACAAGTGTCAAGTTCCACTGACACTCATGTTAAGGAAACAAGTTTTATAAACAGACATACTTCATGACTGTAGCTTTCTCCTCACAGCTGAAAAATATATACGAGCTGAAACATCTATAAGGACTCTACCATACCCTTTCTCCAGCTGGAAATAACTTTGGAGCACATGCTATTAGCACTCTGACTCTAGAAAAACCTATGGGGTTTCTCTCCATATGCAGGCAGATGCGAACAACAAAATCCCCTAAAGGGTAATTCCTTAGGACACCAGCCTTAGAAACCTAGTTTCACTTTTGCAAATTATGTCACAGCTTAAAAATGTGACAGAAGTTGTGTGGACAAGCCCCTTCATCTGAGGGGATTACACTCTGGTCATATTCTCCCCATACAGAGGAAACATCCAAATAACACTCCCTTTTTCAGACAGATATACAGGATATGCTTGAGGTCAACCTACTAATTTCACATTTAAAGTCATAACTGATAAAAATTAAGGTCATTTTCTGGTTCCTAATACACAAAAACATACAACCAGGAAAAAAAAATCCCTACCCCAATCCATCATAAAAACTGCATTAATAACTAACAGTACTATAAGGTTGTCATTGGGCTATTTTAAAATTTATTAAGCTCTTTTACATTAAAAATTAGGATGAGAACCCCATCTTCTAAAATACAGCAAGAGCAGCATTTTACACCAGCTGCAGAACAACTGTCATACTCCCTTTCAGGCTGAATTTTTTCACAAGCTATATATCCCTCTCATAAATTGTTTGAACTGGCATTGGTTAAGAACTGACTTAAATCACAACCATAAAGAAAATGTCCTGCTTCAGAATTAACAAAATTGAAGTCAGACTTACTCTGAGCTCAGAGTAATCCACAAACACTCCTCGTTTTAGAATTTTGAGTGCTTTCTTGTCCAATACTTGTGGTTGCCCATCCACCTGAGAACATCTTGCAGACAGGTGTGCCTGAGAATCTGGAATGATGCAAATTTAAGTCAGGATTTCTCTTAATGTGGACTAAAGTATCCACTAAGTATCCTGAATTGGGTATCTCTCTGCAATAACAGAGAAAAATTTTAGTCAATCCATGGTGCTCAAACGCAAGTACATGAAAGATGATTGAGAGAGAATTATCACCAAAGCAAATACTCTATTAGCTGTTAACTTACAGTAACCAAGTTTTATATGTAGAAAATTCTTACCTGCATTGGTTTTTGATGCAGGGGGTTCAGCAGCTTGCTTCATAATCAAGTTCTCATAAAAACCTCTCCTTTCAACACAGGTAGGCCGTGGGATGTTGAAAACTTCTTCACGATTAGTATTAAACAATGTTTTTATCTAGACCATGAAAAGAAAAGAGATTTCAGGTATAAGGCCACAAAAACTTTTAATTTTCTATCACAAACAGATTACTGCATTTCTAAATTACATTGAATACTCATCTAGATAAAACAAGCTTTAAAAGTTAACTTCTTGGCCTTAAAAGGCTGGATTTCCATAGCACTGCAGACTAAAATGCCTTCTCTAATCAACCTTCTTGAGTTTAAGATTCATGAAATAAAGTATGATGAACCAATCAGAAAGGGATGACATTTACCTCCCCAAATACTGCTTATTGAACATTTACCCAGCTTGATGTCCTTCAGCTTGAATATTTATGACAGTTACAGAGGAAAGAGGCAGGGCTCAGCAGACAAGTGCCAACTTTTTGGCTATGTGGGATTCTTGGGGTTTTTTTTGTTTTTTTCTTATTTTAGAAGGCACTTATTAATTTTGTAAAAACTTTGCTACTTAGCCAAAATAATCTGAGCAGCATCTTAACATTTTAAACACCTTCCTTTAATGAACACTCTCAGATTCTAGAAAGCACAGCATGTGTTCTTAATTAATTTTGTTAAGAAATACAACTAAAAATTGATTTCCAAGTTGCTTAAACAGAAGTTAGTCATTAGCTTTTTAATTTGCCAAGTTTCCACCTAGATGAAGAAATTGATTTTTTTGTGAAATAATGTAAATTAGAAATTACATTCTATCACTAACAGTATGACCACAGCACTTTTACAGTAAAAATGGTTTCAGAAAAACAATCTTTTTTCCAGCTATCTTTTGTATTCTTCACTAAGTACACACCAAACCATCTTGAAGCTACTGAACTGGTTGTCTGAACTGTATCTACATGTCTGTCTAGTAAGCACAAGTGTGTGAGAAGGGAGAAAAAGTTGGGTCAAAGTCAATCTCTTCACTCAGAAAACACTTTAGACAAATGTTTTCAGCATTTTTTATTCTAAGAGAATTTTAAGAGGTTCTTGTGCCTGAGTAATAACAGCATAAATCTGCTTAAAAGCAACACAGTACTCCAGTGTTGTAAGTCAACAAGAAACTGAGTAACAAAGAAAAGTATTGACAGAAATACCTCTTCAGGGAGATCTTCATGTGGCACATCAGATGTTGCAAGGAGCAAAACTGGAGCAAAGTATGGAATGTTATTCAGCAATCCTGTAAAACCAGCTTTCAGTGTAGGTCCAACAGCATCCCACCACGAAGAGATTTGTGGGATATAAATGATACTTGGTGCTGTTCTTTGAGCTTCTCGTATCAACTGGTAAAATGAAAGCTTGGATAAGAAAATTGCATCATGTAGAACAGGCCACTATATAACTACATATCAGTCAGACTATCTTGTGGCATAAGACATCAAAACAAAACAATAAATGAACAATTCCTTAACAATAAGGTAGCATTTTCACTTTGACTCAAACATAGACATTCTTATGCTGACAGAAACAGGATGGAATCACATTTCAAAACTACTTAGGGGTAAGCTAACTCCTAAAGAGCCTCAAAGCTCAGATGATGTGATGATGTGCCTGAAAAATGAAGAGCAACCCTTCAGCAAGATGTGTTAGCCTGGAGAAATCACAACACAGCTGTGACTGCACAATTTCCAGTTCAGTGTGGGTCCATACCCAAGTTAGACTGGAGCACAGCCTGAACAAAGACCTCTGAAAAGATGAGGGCTAACACAATAAAAGAAGCCTGGTCACAAATCATAATTTCAAGAATATTTTATAAGATGTGACTAGTCCTTAGCCTGCCTGAAGAGCTAAACCACACAGAGCCTCTCACTCCTCTCATTATCAAAGTGTCCATCAGACCAGATGATGTGCTTTGAAAGACCACAAACCACTGCCTACAGATGGCACTTCAATCACAGAAGAGGACACAAATCTACTGTATGAGGGAAGTGGCAAATTTCTCCATGCCCCATTTCAGAGTAACAATGTGCAGGGAGTTCCTGTGGTATAACGTGTGGTATATCCATGCAGTAGACAGGGTATTTATAAAGCCATAGGTGCAACCATGACATAACAAAAAGATAATTGCTCCTCCTGTGTGGCAAACGACTATCCAGTCACATGATGAGTCTGGCCTGACTTGTATATCTCTAAAATGCTGCTAAGATAAAAAAAATTTAATACAGCAATGCCAAATATTTTAATTGATTTCCTGCCTAAAAGTAAAAAATCAAAACTCCAGTAATCTGCTTATGTTTTTTTTTTCTAGTTAAGGGACACACATCAGTTTGCACACTTAAGCATTCCATGAATTGGAATGCTTTCACTGCATTTCACTGCAGCAGTACAAACTGTATATGTATATTCAATTATTTTCACAAAAACTTTGGCTGCCTTACAAATACAATAAAAAAGGAGGATACAAAAAGTGCATGACACTATCAGGCTGATGCAGAGCCAGCTACTGGGAGCACAGATACTTAAGAAGTAACAAAACCAACTTTCTGGATCCCATGAAAACCAGCAGGATTACTTGCCACAAAGAGGGGCTTATTAGCAGCACCTCCCATCTTCCCAAGCTGCTAGCAACATCCTCCCTCCTTCATTTCAAATAGAAATGAAACATGGCTATGTACAAATGGTCTTATTCATTATCATTCCATCTACAACAAAAGTGAATTTTCAGACAAAAGTAAACACATAACAGCAAATTCAAATCAGGCCAACTCCATTAACAGTGATTTGTGCTGTTCAAGAATCCTATGAGAACAACAACAGCAACAAAAAAACCATACCTGTGAGCATGTTTCTTCCTGTGATGTGGTGCTAACAAACAAGGTGGGCAAATCTAGTGTATAAGCTGGAAACTTTTCCAGGGCATGTAATATGGCAGGTGCCAAATCAAAAGCCTGCCCACATCCTGGCTCTTCAACTAGTAAGAACCGTGGCCTGAAAGATGTTGGCTGGTAAGAAGGATTTCTACAACAGTAAGAAGAAAACAAGTTTAAAAAAGAGTGAGAAAGAGACACATAGATGTTAAATATTCCCCCCCCCTTTTTTTTTTTTTTGGTAAATATGTTCCATGTTCTACTAAATAATAAGCTGATCTGTGATTCTGTGATCAAGAAGACTAGTCTATTTATCAAAGTCTATTTTCTCAAAAACTGGTATCACTCCTCTGCTAAAACATCCTGCCAGTTCTCAGCATGTCGTTTATTCCTTTGGCTGGCTTAAGTAACAGTTCTTAAATCCCACAGGGGAAATGTCTGGACAAACACACACAAAACGGCTGGTCAGTAACCTGATAACAGGGCAAAATAGCAATTCTTGCAGCTCAAACCAGTCTGAGTCTCTTTACTGTCCATACATAGCCATTTTCAGCTTGTCTGGACTTTAGGTGAGATCTCTACCCCTGTCAAATTTAGCTAAAATTTGGCCACAGTTGGAGATGGTGGGAAGTGGAAGAAAAGGGCAAAACCACATTTCTAGGAAAAAAACTAATGTGGTTAGTGAAATACCCTACGTGTATCTGAAGAAGAACATGACTTGATTGCTTAAATTACAACACTACACTAAATATGTGCAAGATTTATATTCATTTTATTTTGTCATTCTAGTTGTTTCATCTTGGACTTGAGCATTAATTTCCTAGTCATCTTGCTTTACTTGCATGAAATACAACTTGTGAAGAGGTTTGTGCATTTTCCCACCACATTACTATTGTACCTTTACTTGCTGAAGTAAAAGATCCTAGAAACCTAACCAACCTCAGCAAGTCATGTTTTCTGGGCACCACAGCCATAAGAAGGGAGAAAAATATCTGACAATAATCTGTTTTTAAAACTATTGGACTACATGACTTCCACAATTAAAATGTCAAAGGATAACAAAAAATCAGTAGGGTTAAGGTATAAAATGAAGGCATCATTTAAATTTTTCTCCCAGCGATTTTAAAAAAACAATTCTTGATTTTTTTTTCTGATACATAATTTGCTACTGGTTCAACCATCTTGGAAGGTAGAAGGGTAAAAGATGGCTACATAAATGGCACAGATGTTTTTTAAGTTAAAAGGACAGAGTTAGCATTTTTTGGGTCTTGAGTCTTTGAAGGAATACTGTGGATTAAACCAGGTTGTTTTAATAGTCTGTGAACTGGTTTGACTCAGTAAAAGAAGGCTGGGCCAATCAGTTTGATGAGTCAGGGCATTGTAGTCAGAACAATTTAGTACCCTGTTGGATCCTCATGGTTGAATTCTTGCATATACTGATCACGCCCCCCACACACCCTTAACTCCTTCATCCAGCAGCCCTCAAATATTTGCATAACATTTTACATATGCAGCCATCTCAAAAATGTCCACAAAGAGGACAAACATGTACCCAGTCAAAGTGCGGAATTCTGCCTTTTTGCTGTCAGGTTTCTTCTCAGAGACTGATGGTGAGTCGTCATCACTGTCAATCCCATCATTCCCTAAAATAGTATTTAAAGACAAGAGAAATTTGTTATCTTTACTGAATAGTTCATATCTCACTCTTGCTTTAATACACCTTTGAAACAATTTCTCTTGCAATGTTTATTTGAATGCTACTATCTGAAGAATACAGCCTACCACAGATCTAAGGAGATTGCACAAGCCTATAAAAAGCTGTCCTATGTCCTATGACTTGCATCAGGTATTATCTCTCTATTGACAAAAACTTAGGAGGTTTTTTCCTTAGAATGAAGATGATCAGGAATAATTTCTGTAGTTCTTAGATATCAGAAAAACCCTTCTCCCCTCACTTAAGCATTTATTTACTATATTTGTAATAATTATTGATTACATCAGTGGACAAAGGAAGGGTTACAGACATCATTTATCTGGACTTCTGTAAACTTTTGATATTGTCCCCCACAGTGTCGTTCTCTTTAAACTGGAGACAGATGGATGAGTGATGAATGGACTATTAGATGGATAAGTAGTTGGATGGTCACATCCAGAGGGTAGTAATAAATTGCTCAGTTCCAGTTGACATCAGTGACAAGTGGTGTCCCTCAGGGGTGCCTACGGAGACTAGTGTTTTTGAATATCTTCATTAATGACATAGATGAGGTAATTGAGTGTAGCCCCAGTAAATCTGCAGATGAGATAGGCTGAGTGATGCAGTTGACAGACCTGAAGGAAGGGATGCCATACAGAGGGACCAGGACAAGCTCAAGAACTGCAACAATGGGAATCTCATGAGGTTCAACATGTCCAAGTTCAAGGTGCTGCACTTGAGTCAGAGCAATTCCCAGTACCAACACAAGCTGGGGATGAATAGATCAAGAGCAGCCCTGACAAGAATGACTTAGGGCTGCTGGTGGCTGAGAGGCTGGACATGACCCAGCAATGTGCTCTTGAAACCCAGAAAGCCAAGTGTGTCCTTGGCTCCATCCAAAGCAGCATGGGCAGCGGGCCAAAGGAGGGGATTCTGCCCCTCTGCTCTGCTCTGGTGAGACCCCACCTGCAGGGCTGCATCAGCTCTGGGGTCCCAGCACAGAAAGGACATTGACCTGTCCACCGGAAGGCCACCAAGATGATGAGAAGGATGGAGCACCTTTCCTGTGAGGAAAGGCTGGGAAAATTTGGTTTGTTTAGCCTGGAAAAGACAAGGCTTCAGGGTGACCTACTTTTGGATTTCCAGTAGCTGAAGAAAACCTACAGGAAAGATGCAGAAGGAATCCTTAAAAGAGCATGTGGTGGGAGGACAAGGGGAAATGGATTCAAAATGAAAGAGATTTTTAGATTGGATATTAGCAAAAAAATCTTTACTCTGAGAGTGGTGAGGCGTTGAAACAGGTTGCCCAGAGAAGTCATAGATGCCCAGTTCTTGGAAGTTGTCATGGTTTAAGCCTGGCACAATACCAGTGCCCCCATGAGAACACCTACTTCCCTGGCACCTACTGTGAGATATGATCAGAGACAGAGCAAAGCAGGCTCCAACTTAAGGTTAAAAAGAAAAAAAAAAACATTTATTAACCTACAACTACAAAGGAAGACACACAAAACACAATAGAACATAAGATGAAAACCTTCCAAAATTCTTCCTCCTCCCCCCCACCAAATTTCCAATTTCATTGCCACCCTTCAGACAATCGATTCTCAGTCTCTTGAGGAGAGAGAAGTCCCTCTTGCGCCACACGCCTTCCATGTCCAGTGCTCTCACCACTGCACATGGATCAGAGCTGCTTCTGGGGTTTTTCATTTTAAGGATACTTTGACCAGTTCCAAAGGGAGCACAGTCCTTCTCTTTTTGGGACACCTGTCCCCCCCAAATTTCACCCCCTGGGGCCGAGGGGTCTCTTGAACAGAGATCGTCTTCTTCTCTTCTTCGAGACGGAGGGCACCACCACACCCTCCTCACCCGTCGTCTCTGTTCACTCCTCCACATCACTGCACTCTCTTGGCTCTGAGCCATCGCCTCCCCCTAGAACGCAGTCTCTGTGGCACAGAAACACCCGTGGTTCTGCTGTGGCTACACAAGAAAAGTCCAGCCCAAAGCCACTTCATCATCTCCTCCCACCTAGAATTTTCCTCAACATCTTCTCAATCTCAACATCTTCTCAATCTCATCCACTTCAGGAGGACTCAGCTTTTGCAAGGTTCTCATCTTCCTTGGAGGGGTTAAAAGTCCCAGGCTCTCTGCCGGTTTACTTCGTCAACTCCCACGCCTGGCTGCCCTGCTGGGCACCCCCCCCTTCTCCTTCACGCCGGGCCATTATCACAGGCACCACAGGCACCGGCTCTGTCTCTCTCTCTCCCTCTCCGGGGGGGGGGTGGGGAATGGAGGACGGCTGCCCGAAGCCCTTGCAATGTTCTCCTCCACCCTTGGGCCCAGGCCTGTCCTACCTCTCTCTCTGGCCACATGGCTCCCCTCCCCCCCCTGCCCAGCCAAAGGAGCTGGGCAGGGGGGTCTACTCACTCTCCAGCGGGACTCCAAGAGGAAGTTCCCCTGGGAGATCACAGCTTTTAACCCCTGTGTTCTCAGAGGCGTATCCTGCCCTCAGTGGACAAACCAGGTGCCAATATTAAATCTGAACACTGATTGGATTGCCCACACCATCACAAAAAACTTCATTTCCTTTCAAACCACGACAGAAGTGTTCAAAGCCAGGCTGGATGGAGCTCTGAGCAACCTGGTCTAGTGGAAGGTTTCCCTGTCCAAGGCAGGGGGGTTGGAACTAGATCACCTTTAATGTCCCTCCAATGCAAATCATGCTATGATTCTACAACTTGGAAAGAAGTGCCTCAAATGTGAAACCTTAGATCCATCTCTGAAATTATAATGGCATGTGAGCTACTGTCAGTAATAGGGGTCTCTAGTAGAGAACCAACCCATAGTTCTCCACTGACACACAGCTCCCCCTCTACACATGCAAAGTACAACCATTAGATAGTATTGTAATACCTCGAGTCTTCAGTGCAAGCTTGGCATGGGGAAATGGCCTCTGCAAAGCTTGTAAAATTCTTTCCAGGGTGTTTTCTAACAGTGGCTTTGAAATAGATGGTAGTGCTCTCCCAGGTGAAGCCCCAGCTCTCTGTGATGCTGGAACAATCTTCTGCATGGCCATGGCAAAATCCTTTGCTGTTACTTTAATCGATCTGGCATCTATCTTCAGTCTTTTGTCACTTTGATGTATCTGTGGATAGCGGCGGCGCAAAGCACAGAGCCCAGCTTCAACACATAAGGCTTTGATATCAGCACCACAGAATCCTGACAAACAAAACAAGAACCAAATGTTACATCAACATATATTTGTGTTATTTAGGTTAAAAACTGCCTGGACGGCCCGGCCAGGAGTGTTGGTGAATGATGCCACATCCAGTTGGCAGAGGGTTCACTAGTGGTGTTCTCCAAGGCTCTCCAGTACTGAGTCGAGTCCTTTTTAATATCTTTATCAATAATGTGGATGAGGAGATTGAGTACACCTTCAGTAAGACTGTGGACAACACTACGTTGGGTGGGAGTGTTGATCTGCTGGAGAGCAGGAAGGCTCTGCAGGGGTACATGGGCAGGCTGGATCAATGAGTATGAGGTTCAGCAAAGCCACGTGCCAGCTCCTGCCCTTCTGTCACAGCCCCATCCAGTGATACAGGCTGGGGGCAGAGTGGTTGAACGCTGCCCAGGGGAAAAGGACCCACACTGCTTTCAAACTCACCAACACATTTCTCAGCCAGGTCTTCAAGTATGTTGTCTGATGGCTTCAGGGTCCAGTCTCGTGTGTGGATTTTGAAAATTTCTAATCTTGCCTAGAAACAAAATAGTTGCATTTTAGTTTGCCTTAAGTTTTCCCTTAAGAAAACAACCACAACACAAAACCCCCAAACCTCTCACACTAGTACAAATACTTTTCTTGTCTGCTAAACTTCTAAGTATTTTAAACATAAGTTATTAATACATTTGCTGCTTCTTCAAGCAGGAAATTAAATCATTCTTAAATTCTTACATCAAAGTCTTGTAGGAGATAAAAGGCAGGCGCATCTTCCATAAAAAGTCAGTTTTATACGCATGATACCTAACGATTTTGTAGAACAAATTGTAGTGAAATCCTCATCTGCAAATGGACATTTTGCGTAAAAGAAAATTCTCTCAAATTTAGCAAAATTTCACTGTGAGGTTTCAGTAGTTCATCAAATTTGCTTTTCTGCCAGTTGATTCAAAGAAAACAGTCCTATTTAAAATTGCTACCAAGAACAAAAACTATGGCTCAAACTACTGTCACTCATCCAGAAAATGTCAAACATGGCCCATTATCATCTCTGATCCTAGCAAGACTTTCAGTGAACTATCTTCTGGCACACAGATTAATAATGGCACACTTCTAGAATTCTTCCACAGCAGGGAATTGTGTATTAGATCTGTTTCATGGCACCTTGTCTCTTGTTCCTGAGAGCACATAAATACTGTATACAAAGGTTTGTGCTAAATGCACTGTTTCATGCACTTTTACTAGCCTTCAATCCAATTAGACTTTTATCTTTGCGCCAAAAATTGCCAAGAAATATCAGTGTTAGTCAGACCAAAAACACAAAAGCAGGGTTACAGTTTTGCACACCATCTCTCTCCCAAACATCCCCATCCCAATATTTTGTTGCTATAAAACAAATTTCTTCATTGTTTAACTATTGCCATTGAACTCAAAGTGCTGCACCTGTGCAGCATACTTCATATCTTTGTCCAAAAGAGAAGCAACTACTTGTTGACATCATCTTATTCCTATATATATTCAATACCAGGTTTGCCCTTCACAGTACAATGGAATGTCTCCGGATATGCCTCTTGTGTCCAAACTGTACACTACAGATGGAGACCCTCACTGCTCTACCATGCTGCCTCGTTACAGGGGTTTGTTACAAAGATGGACTTTACCACATCAGATTGATGTGAAGTTCTGACCTCTTTGTTTGGCAAGTTGAAACGGAATTCTCGTTCAAAGCGCCCAGGTCTTCGTAAAGCAGGATCTATGGAATCCAGTCTGTTGGTGGCTCCTATTACCACAACCTCTCCTCTGCTGGCTAAGCCATCCATAAGTGTCAGAAGTGTCCCCACAACAGAGCTAACAGAAAAATATAATTTTCTTTCACTGGTTCAGTAAATTTTCTTCAGTCCCACAAAACTTTCTCCACTGATCATTCAAAAAGGACAGGTTTTTAATGACAAGATATTGATCAGTGAAAGAGTTATTTTAATACAGCAAAATACAGAGAAGGTAACACAGACCTTGTACTGACATCAATGAATTGTGAATTGCTTAGTGAATTGTTTCCATTTATTGTTTAAAGATCATCCGAAATTCACTAGCACTGAATTACAAGTTTTCAGATTAAATAAAGGTGTCACATCAAGATAAATAGGTTGTGGTCTTCTTTTCACAAAGATCAAACGTGTCCTACCTGTGAACCTGATCTTGTTTGTTGGACCGTACAGGAGCAAGAGCATCGATCTCATCAAAGAAAATAATTGAAGGTCGCATCTGGTAGGCCTACAAAGAAAACACAGGGATACCGACATCAGGAAAATAGTACTACTTGAAAGAGAAGAAAGACATTCTGGTTGGAAAGGCACTGGAATGAGTTTTTTCATCAGGGAGCTCTACTAATTAGCCTAATGTGAAACAGCAGCTTGTCAACAGAAAACAGCAGCCTGTCAACCCACTGAGACTGGGTGACAGGAAACAAATCCTACCAGTATTTTTTACTGCTATTTGGCAACTATGAGAACAGACAGGACTCAAAGTTTCTGGAAGTGATCTTCCCTTACTAATTTAAATGAACATGTTTTCACCCTGCTTCTGTATCCCTCTCACCTAGAGCTACCATCTCTTGCTTCTTGAGATCATTTTTTTTGACTGAGTTGTGTGTATGGTAAAGGGTTGTTGAGGGTGGTGGTGGTGGTGGTGATTTTCTTGTTTGCTTTACTAATCTTTTCAATACATCTCAAGAGACCCCACTGAGACAGGGAACACTGATAATCCCATTTCAGTGGAAGATTACAAAACATGAAAAAGATTGAGTCCTTAACCATAAAAAGGTAGTTACAATGCCAACAGAACACATGGCATGTTTCAACCTTACCTGCTCAAACACTAAACGTAGCTGTCGTTCAGATTCTCCTACCCATTTACTCATGCAGTCAGCAGCACTTCTCATAAAAAAGTTTACTTTCCTGTCACCTCTGCTACATTCATTAGCAAGTGCACGAGCAACCAGGGTCTTTCCAGTCCCTGGTGGACCATAGAATAAACAGCCTCTACAATTTAAAAGAAAGAATTTTTTTAAAAATTCACAGAAGAAAAAATGTCATGGAAAAGTATTTATTACAACCCCCATCCCTAAAATACACCACTCTGCTCTCCTAAGCTGAACACTTCATGGATAAGATAGTAACAGCTGAAGTGTGAGAAAAGACGAAAGTGTTTCTACGCAATTCTGCAAGGCAGGAAACAACATGGAAAAAGAGAATAATGCAGATGTACAAAAAGATACTAGCATCCCAGTTCTGACAAACCAACAGAGATAGTTGCAGTAGAGTGGAGCAAAACAAGAGCAAATTTCCAGTGCAGAATCTGAGACTGGGCTATCTTAGGAATCATCAGTTCATTTTTCGGTGATAAACTGCATATTCATTCTTGTTTTCACAAAAGTCAAGATTTGAGAGCAAAGTATTTCATTCTCCCTTAAAAAGCTTTGAGTTACTGGATTTGGTCTCCCTTTACTGGTGATTAGGGAAGAGGAAGTAGTCTAAAAGTGGGAAGGTATTCTGCATTTCTGTATTCCCATCAACTAGAAGAGTCAATGCACTGCTGCTTCAAAAAGAATTTCAATGAATAAAGAAGCAAAACACAGATTTTCTTTTGTTTGTAGTACTTTTAAATTCACTGGAAGCAAACAATTTAAAGTTCTATTTCAATATACCATGACTAAGGAAATATCAAGCTAACAAATCTCCAATAATTTAATTTCATAACACAGAACTCGCTTAGCTGTGTAAGGAGACAGATTCTTATTTTAGTCCAAACATAAAAACCACTGCAAAGTTCTAGTTGCAAGTCCCATCAATTGTAAAACTAATACCTGAAAATACTTGAGAAAAAAAAGAGTTGGTGTAAGACAAAACTGGGCTTCCACAAAACAAACTACAGCCAACTAGAAGCAGGTAATGCTTTCCTACTGACAAACTGATCAAGTCCACTTGTATGCCAGACTCTAAAGAAAAAAATCTCCAACTCCACATTTTAAAGGCTAGTTTTGACACAGTAAATCTCTAAACATACATATATGCTGTATTCTATCCTTTTTTTTTAATTACTTTTTATTCGTGCTAAAAAGAATCATAAACACTACTGAAAATTTTGAAGCACGGAAACATGTTGATGCCCCAGTTGGATATTCTCCTGAAAATAACTGAGTTAAGAACTTATAGTTTTAAATGGTGTCTCTTACCTTGGAGGTTTAAATTTCAGTATCTCAAAGACATCAGGATAAAGCAACGGCAAAATGACCATTTCTTTTAAAGCTGAAATGTGGTCAGAGAGACCACCCACACCATGAAATTGTGCCTAAAGATGAAGTCAACAGAACACGTGTTTAAGAAAGCTGCAACATCTATAAGGTTCCATCAGAAGTTAGATGTCAGCACAAAGAAAATGTTAGTGGCAATTTGAAATTGCTTGAGAGAAAACTGTAAGTCAAGGGAGCTGCAGATAGCCCATTACTGGAAGCTTCCACAAATATTGGAAATGTCTCACTGACATCATGAAGTTAAAAAATACTTACTGAACCATCTATTTGCATTTGCTCCACACCAGCCAGGCTTGCTCCAATTTTCAAGTGATCCTTGTGAACTTCATTTAAGTAGCCTTTCCGAGTTGCTTCAGTTTTCGTGTGATCATTCGGAGGTCCCTTTATTTGGAGCTCTTCTTTCTGAGAGTTGGTCGAAGGAGACCTAATTTGAATTCAGGAGAAAGAAAAAAGTGCTTTCCAATTTATGATGCAGATAGATAATTTTTGATTTTCTAATGATAGCAAGTGAATCCAAAAGACCTTGTAAATGAGCATAAACTCCCTAAATAGTTATTCATTCCAACAGTTTTATGTTTAATGCCCATGACTAAATAAAGACGTTTAAATGGAGTTAATTATTTTAACAACTCTTAGCACTTACAAATATGAGTATTGCAACTTATAATTTAGAATTTCATTAGGTATTTTTCTTGTTTAAGGATAGTTTTATAAAGAAACGTGAACTCTCTTGAGTGATTGAATAAAAAAATCCATTTAAACTTCCATACAGGCTCTCCCTGTAAGTTGTCTTCAGTTTTAATAAATTGTACCCTTCAGGATTAAGGCTTAAATCCTAATTTGTACACTTTTCAAGTCTAAGATTTTCAGAGGGACATTATGGCCTCCATTCCAGAAAAATGAAATTTCAGTTACACAGTCTCAGCCACAACCCTCATCACCACCTCATCAGTGACCAAAAATACAGCATTTTCAAATCAAAACTAAGGACTAGTAAAAAGGATGGCCCCTCCTGTAGTGTCTGCTTTCCTTATACCCTCGAACTACCACAGCAGTAATCTGCAGTTATATTAATCTCCAATTACCACCAGTCCAAAATACCTTGAAAGCATTATTCAGGCATGAACAGCACAACACATATCAGCACATATGAACAGCAGTCTTACAAAGAACTATCATAAACCATCCACCAACCTTTTAGGTTTTTTGCTTGAATCTCTCTCTTTGACAGGTGAAGTATAGTTGGATGATCTTATGTTACGTTTTCTTTGATCTGTTGAAAGCAAAGAATTTAAATTTGTCAGAAACAAGTTTGAGAGAAACCAAGATAGTCAAAGGCAGAAAATGGGACATGTATTATCCATCTCTAGGTTCAGGGAAAGTTTCAAGGAGGGGATGTTGGGTGGTTTAATCAGTGCACAATGGAAGTAAAAAGACACACACCTGATTTTTAAGAAAAACTGAAAAGCACAAGAGTAAGATTATTAAGTCTCTTTAATTGTTATTATTTTAAGGATACATAGGTACTTTTTTAACTGAAAAACAACAAGGATGCCAAATTGCAAGAAAAAAAAAATAGAATGCACACAGGATACATGCATTCAATAAAAATTACTGTCAAAATGAAGTAAGAAATATAAAGAGAAGTTGTGTGCATGCATTTTCATTAAAAAAAAAAAAAAAAAGGAAACCTAAACCAACAAACCCTCACTTTCATACAAAAAATAGCTCTCAAGAGAAACTGTATAATATACAGTATTGCACAACATATTGTATTGGGTCTGGCTGGGATAGAGTTAATTTTTCCCCCAACAGCCCTCACAGTGCTGTGCTGTGCCTTGGTAGCTGGAAAGGCGTTGCTAACACACCGGTGTTTTGGCTGCTGCTGAGCAGTGCTGGCACAGCATCAGGGCTGTCGCCCCAACATTCCACTCCCAAGCAGGAGGCTGGCAAGATCCTGAGAGGGGACACAGCTGCAATAGTTGACCCAAATTAACCAAAGGGATTTTCCATACCATATGACATCAGCTTAGCTACAAAAGTTAAGAAGAGTAGGAAGAAGGTGGGGCATTTGTTTTTTAAAATGTTTGCCTTCTGGAGCAATCGCTACACGTGCTGAAGCCCTGCTTCCTGGGAAGCGGCCAGACATCGCTTGCTGGTGGGAAGCAGAAAACACCTCTTTTTTTTCTTTGTTTGTTTGTGCACAACATTATTCTTTTGCCTTAACCTACAGACTGCCTTCCATCTTATTTTCTCTCCCCAGTTCAGCTGAGAAGCGGGGCTGATAGAGCAGGTTGGTGAGCACAGGTGTCCAGCCAGGATCAGCCCAGCACACCTACTTTCCAAGGGAGATTCATAGCGCTCAACAGCTTTCCTCTGCCGGAAGGAGCGGCGCAGGCCATCGCCTTCTCTTCCTTCACTTCCTTCTGGTGAAACCACTGCACATCAACACAATGTTAAGTCACATAAATACTGTTGCTAATGTGATGTATTCAAAACACACTACATGACATATTCCCACCTGTCCATAACTTTTTATCTTGTAAGCATTTTGGAAAAACATGGATTTTTTTTTTTCCTCTGAATAGCTGTTCTGAGCTCACTACATTACAGACCTCGAGCTTGTAATGGCAATAGCAACATAAATTCTTTAATAGATGAAAAATAACAAGTAGTTCAGCCCATCTCAATTGTTAAAGACAAGGCTTTTGACTAGAAAATGTTAAAAATAGAAATAGCCTGCAATGCTACCTGGATCATCAGGATTTTCATTGTTAGTTCTTCCCATATTGAGGCTTTCCTAATTAAGAGAAACAAGAATGATCAGTCAGAAATTTGCAAAAAACCTGTGGGTATATTTTGTATTTATACACTAACATTTTCAAGGCACTCCATATACACAAAAGATTGAATTAGGCACAGGAGGAGAGAATGGGAGCATCTCTCTGGTACCCAGGATTAATAACAAGTATTTCTGCTCTAAAATAGGGTCTAGTGCATGTGATAGTTAAACACTTCACCATTTGCAAAAAATTGTGCATCAATTAATCCCAGGTAAATAATCCAAGAGTGTAACAGAACCTAGGACAAAGCAATTCCTAGCAGGCAAAAAAAAATCATCCTGGTGTTTGAGAGATGATAAACAAAGTACTATGGAAAAATCTGTTTTTATTAAAAAAACAAATAAAGAAACAAACAAACAAAAAAAAAACATAAAGGAATTCGCATCTAGATAAAAATGACCTATCAAAGGTCATTTTTGACCTTTGAAGATGTTCAAAAAGCAGGCTGTGAAGATGTTCAAAAAACAAAGTACCTGTCATTTAAAAGGACAGTGGACTAAATAGAGGAAAACTAAGAGGGAATTTGGCTGCTGAATATAATTTTAACATGACTTCCTCTCACAGTAGAGGACTACTTCAGCTTACAGGCAAGGCTGGCAAAAAACCAAACACAGATAAAGCACTCATCAGTTTTTAGTAAGATTTGAAGTGAAAACTCAAGCCCTGAAACAGATATTTATACACAGAGTCAATTCAAAAGGCATAAGGCTATTCAGAAAGTATAGTTTAGGGCATGCTTTGCAGCATTTTAATGCTATTTTTAAGTTTCTTCTGAAGAATATCTTCTCCACCCTTAGAGTACAGAGATGTGTCATGACTGTAAGGTATTAAACTATAATTGGAGAGCAAAAATAAATAGTTTTCTAGACTAAACTGTGCTTTGGAAGACGTTTGTTGAGCTAAATTTAAAATACAACTAAATAATTCCTCTACATGAAGTACCCTATAAATCTTCTCCCAGTCATCTACTTTTTTGCAAGACTGCTTCTGAAGTACTGTGATACAGAGTTGATATGTAAGAACAAAGACAGCCAGGGACAAAAAACTTCATTGAAACCAGCACACACAACCATGTGACGTTTCAATACAGTGTGCACAAAGCAAGTCTTTGACCTCCAGCCAAGTTTTTCATCACTACATAAAATTAGGTCCAAAAGTTTACTTTTTTACAGAGATATTTAAGAACAAGTGGTTAAGCATTTGCAAATATGCACCATTTTCAGATATATTTTTCCCTCTTGCTGAACGCAATAAAAAAAATCTAATTTAGCAATTAAAAAATGAATTCTGAAGATCATATTAAGATAACAGAAAGAAATTATGGAAGTTTGTCATCACAGTTAGGTTGGTCTGAATGATTGCATTAAGTAATTTTTAGTTCACAGCCTTCCTCAAACAACAGACTCACAGAGTGTGTTGGAAGGAAGCAACGAGGACCATTGACTTCAACTCTCAAGATTTCTTATCCTTCTTGTAACTGGAATTAAGGTCTTACACTGATTTTCTATGATTTTACATGGTAGAAAAAACATCTCATTGCTGTTACACTTTGCAAACCTCTCTGAAAACAATGTCAGTGTGGACTTCACAAAGAGAATTAAGATACAGACACATAGACAGAAACCCTAGTACTGCTTCACTTTGTATCCAAGTTTCCACTGTGTCTTAACTTGACCTGGCATTACAAAATTAGTTTTAAGCATGAAAGAAAAATTAACTAAATATCAAGGTGTTTCTGATGCAAGAAAACTGATTCAGAGGAAAAGTTAAGTCTACTCAAAGTCTAAACATAAAATCACTGTCTGGGAGCAAAAGAACAAGCCTACACATAACAGAGGCTCAGGTGTGATCTCTCTGCGACAGGCAATCTAAAAATGAGGACACCAGCAGCCAATTTAAACTTAGCTGTGCCCAAATTCTTCACATATGAAACACCTGCCATATATTTTCCTTCTGAACATACTCTGAAGTCTTAAACAACCTCAAGAACCTGTGGCCAAAAAAACCTCAGGTTCAGGAGCTTGGCTGCAAAGTGCAGAGGCCAACACTTTATATAAACTAGCACTTTAGCAATAATGACAGGACATACCCATGCAGGCAGAGTGAAAGAGAGGGACCCTATGTGCCAACTGCAGTGGAATGTTTACAGAAAGGCTGTGAGGTTGCTGAGCAACAGCCCCTCTCCAAAGTTCCAGCCTTGGCCACGCCCAGCCATGGTGTGACATTACTAAAAAAGTCCCACTTGCAGCCTAGAACTTCGCAATTACAGAATCACGGAACGGTTTGGGTTGGTGGGAACCTTTAAAGATCATTTAATTTCAACCCCTCTGCCATGAGCAGGGATCCCTTTCACTAGACCAAATGGCCCATCCAAGCTGGCCTACAGCAGGGCATCCACAACTTCTTTGGGCAGCCTGTTCCAGTGCCTCACCATCCTCACTCACACTGAAGACATATACAGTGGTATATGTGGTGGTACCTAGGAAAGTCTCAGCCTAAACACATTTATCTCTTGCTTCCAGGAACAATACCTTTTCTGTTGTTAAAAGAAGGAGAAAATCCCTAGCCAATATTATGCACAAAGCCTTGCTAATAGGGCTTATTTGAGAAGCTTTGCAAGATGATGATAAACCCTAGTCACTTTTAAATTTGCCAAACAAAGCATTGATTTGTAGTGGTATAACTACTTTGTCAAGTCTGCAGCTTTGGTGGACCTCAAAATCACGTGTTCTTCAGCTTTTAGCCCAACCCATACTACAGAAAGTATAATGTGAAACTGGTTTCATAGGATTATTTTCCATAAATACAAATGAACGAATTCTGCTATTCGCTTTTAATTCGTTATTAATTCAGTTTCATTTATCTGTTCCACTACTTTTTCCAAGGAATTATGTGACACTGACAAGTCTATAATTTCCTGGTTAATTTCTTTTATTCTGTTTAAATATTAGCATGTTACCTTTCCTTTGCCCTCCTAAAATTTCCCCTGTGTAGCAAGAATTACTGAAAAACGACAGTGACAGTACAACTAACTCTTCAACAGTGCTTCTTAACCTGTAGGATATAACTGCTCATTTAAAAATGTTTTATTTCTTGTTCCAAAGTAAAAATAGTTCCTGAAGCAGATGTAGCTCTTATGCCTCCAAATCAAGCCAGTAAGAATGGGAATGCCTAGGATCTCCATCACTTGAAATAAGCCATAGAGGACAATGACAGGAATAACACCTGTGATACAGAGGAGAACACCACAAGCAAATGCTCTTTGACCTGTTAGTTAAAACACAGTTGTTTCTGGTTTGGCATATGTGAAAACTGAGATGTAGGGAACCTTAGCAATATCCACAGTGCAGCAAACATAAGAGCAGAAGTTGGGAGGTCTGAACAACTCATGGCCTAACAGCTACAGGCAGCTCCTCAGACATCTTCCCCTAGTAACCCAGAGGTTCCAACTGAATATCACCACATCAAAACACGAAAATCCATGTACAGCTGTTCAATGTTAGCTTATCATCTTTTTATTGGAATCACAGTTAACACTAACTATGAAAAGGAAACTAAAACAAATAATTGCTGGGGTTTTTCTTTCTTTGTACAATTTCTGGGGTTTGCCTCAGGAATTTTTTTTTTTTGTAAAGCAGTCAGCACACATGGAATCAACATGATGTATAATTGCAAGTAATTTTTTTTAATAATACCAATAATTTTATTTTACATTGTCTATTTAAGGAGATAAAGGACAAAAAAAAAAAAAAGGCAATGCAGGCCTTGCCTTTATTATTTAGACATTGCCAAATACAAATATTTTGTTAGAAACCTAGAAAAACAGATAAGGAGATTACATACAAAAATGGACCAGTCAGTACAGTATTGATAAAAAAGCATCCACATTCTACCTTTGCTTGTTGTAAGGCTGAAGTTCTGAAACATGCAAGTATGCATAAGCATAAAATAATTAGGAAGTCAAAGACAAAAATAATTTTAAATGTAAATAAATGTCTGATACAGTCTAGTAATAAAAGTCACACTTCCATATAGCACTTTCTGGGATATATTCAAGTAGGAAAGCAGCTGAGACCAACTGAGAAACAAGCTATAATGTTAAAATATTGAATGCTCTTGGCCAGAGTACCTAACATGAGTTATAAATTTGAATTCTATTCCTTTATGCTTACTGCTTGGAAATGTGGAATGAGCCAGCAACAATAAGAAATCTTTATACATTTAATAGTGTATTTGCTTCTTTGTGATTTAGCATTCTGAAACACTCAGGCAAAAGAAAATCTGCATTAAGAGAACATCAGTGACTCATAGTCAGGGGCTGGGTAATACCATATCTGGGATTGCTTTTATAATGTTAATTCAGCTCAGCTGTGTGAGTCCCTTTCCAACAGGGGTCATTTAATGAGAGCATGCTTTTTCAGAAAATCCTGTCTCTCTCAAATCTGGGAATAAGTCAACATTAGTATTGAAGAAGATGCTAAATGTGAGGCAGCCAATCCCTCATTTGCTGTAGAAGAGGAGGAATATGATGTAATGAATCAACTTGCAGAACAGTTGCTGAATTTAGGAATTTGACTGTTGCCCAGAATAATACACATTGGTCTTTTTCTATGGCCATACTGGAATAATTTAAATCTCAATTTTTGAAAATTGCAATTAATTCTGTTTTCCCCATTTTCTATACCAAACTTTAAATCCTCATGCTTGATTTGTGGAATTTTAAAATTTGATAGTGATAATTTAACATTTAGTAGACTGTAAGTCTTAAAGGAATTGCAGCTACCCACAGTTAAGTCAGAAATTGAGCTAAAGGATACCAGCTATTCATCTAAACCAAAGTGACTGTGATAATTTGTCCTATTTTCCTTTTTACAGTATTCTTGGAACTTAGTTCCAGGGGACTAAAGGCAGTCTGAACTTACTAATTACAACAAAAAATCAGCTCCAAGGTACCCTGTCTTAAGAATCCAAAGTTAGTGAGCAATTCTGGTCATACCGCCTTTGTTTCAATCTAAAAGCTGGAATGAAAGGAAATGGAAATCTGTATATAGTGTCTGAGTAGTGTATGTTCACTAATTCCCTGGCTCTTTGCCCTGCTCCTAAGATAAACATCCATACTTGGACTTGAATCTCCATAAATGGTTCTCCATCCAGGTATTTGATGTGAATTGAAGGCTCTCAGAGAACATCACAAAACTGATTTCTTGTGCAACCTACACATCCAGTTAACTTACCTTCAGCAAGCAAAGATGATAGCACTGACACAGCTCATAATAGTCAAGAGAAATTAGTGGTTGTTTGTAAAGTGCCTAGGTGCTGTCATGAGGAACACCACAGAAAAGCCTGTAAGATATCAATGTCTGTCAAGAGCAGCATTTGAGCATAGAGTGAGAAACAAAATGCAAGATCACATGCTGAAATGGGGACAAGATGATAGTGAATTATGTGGCACCATCCATTCATTCCAATAAATGAGCTAAGGGTATATAGAAAGAACAGTTTATGATCTGATAATGCAAGGCCATTGAAAGGTGGCTTTGCAGAGGGGCTTAAGCTTGCATGGACATTTTTAATTCTGACCTATTCTAAATCTTCTCATCTTGTACCTTTATGTGCCACTTCGTAGATTTTTATTCAAACAAAAACTATCTACCTCATATTCCAGAAAGATACATAAAAGCAATTTATTTCGTATTACATTTCATTGGGACTTTTGAGTTCCCTGATTGGTTGGAACTGCTAAATCTCTATATTTGAAGTTTGTATCATTAACAAATACATGCTCTAATTACACAAAAATACCCTGATATATGTTGTCAGTGGCTACCCAACTCATTAGGGAATTAAATAGATAGCTGACAAACTGACAAGTAATTACATGGAAATAACACACCCAACTAAGCAATTTCCCCCTGATGCTTGCTTTTCCTAATCATCTGGTGTACAACACAGGATCATTGTTACATAAACTTTTTTTCCTTACAACTTCCACTTTTCTTTTACATATTAAAAAATAGATTAAAATTTAAATAAATTACTTGAAAGTTCAGTCGAAAATCTTTGGCACTGCCACACTTGTATTTACCAATCACTGATGGATGCCTTAATCACAGTAAAATAACTTCTTCCATTTACAATTCAGTCCTTAAAATATAACACCTCTACAATGTTGATGAATCTCATGATGTTTTGAATTTAAACAGCAAGAGAAATGTTTTTCCAATAGCACTATAAAGTGAAATTAAACATTGATTCCTTTCTTGCATTCAGCAGGAACCAGTCTCCAGCTCAGCTGTACACTGTCCACTTGTATGACCTTTTCTTCATACAGCTTGTTAAAAGGTATAATTTTTTCTTCAAATTTTCATTCTTTGTGCATTATCACCTTGAGAAAAGCTACTTGTTACATATATTTGTTTTAATTTGGGGGCTCATTCCAGAGCAAAGTCAAATCCTCTTAAACCTTCAGCTGATTCCTGGTTTTATTGATGGCCACCCTAGATTTTGGGTAGCTATGAAGAATTCTTTATCTGTCACTCCAGTTTCTAAAATTGTTATACATCAGTGAATCGAATATTGTAGTAAGATTTTTCCATTCCACTGTGTTACAATACAGTGCCCTGTAAGACAGTTTCACCAATACAATATCCATCAAACCAGAGATCATGGTGTAGAGTGATGTTCAGCTGGGGCCATCTGCTGGTTGTGCTGATGATCTTTCATTGCCAGATCTGGAAAATCACTTTATATTTGTAATTCTATTGCAATTATAAAAATAGCAGCATATATTAATAATCACCTACATACATGATGGCTTGTAGGTACTTTTTATTTATTTTTAGGATTAAATATTCTGTGAACTTTATATGGCCCAATTATGAGAAGAAAAAGAATGATTCTTACTTTCATAAACAAAATAAAAATGGAGGGGAGGAGGCTTAAAAAAGCTCTTACTTCTCAATAACACCAAAAAGAAAGCAAGGAATAAAGTAATATTAATGCTAAGATGTAAATGATTTAGTAAAGGAATCTACATCTCTTAAGCTTTTATTTCTGTGATGAAAAGGATAAATAATTTTTATTGTCTTACTTGATGCATTGTAAGATTTCACCTTGAATTTGTATGTGTTGTTCTAAAATAGCTAAGATGCACCATGCCCAATTTTCTTGCTATTTAAAAAGATCAGTCAACTTTATGATAGTCTTCAAAGGCTTTTATTAAAAAAAAAATGCCAAAAAAGTAGCAGATGAAAAAAATATAAAGTCTTTAAAACCAGAAGTTCTACTCAGTGAGCTACTGCAAACTAAGAATAATCCAGACAATTCAAGTTCAAAGTGTGAGTGTATTTGTATAATTATGCTATTATGTATTTATTCACTTATTGTATGATAATACTAATAATTATTTGTGCTTGTGTCATCGAGTCTTATTTCTATTATTGCAAGACTCTATGCAACTTTTAACTTTCTCTATGCAGAAGAGAGCATTTTACAGATTTTGCAGGTTTAAGAGAGATCCTTTGCACCTATTAAATTAGCATACATATATATTTATGTATTTATACAAACAAAACCAAACATATACATATTAACTTATTATGCTAATGCCATGGTTTATTTGATGAGGAGGTGTTTGGTCATAGGTTGGACTTGATGGTGTCAAAGGTCTTTTCCAACCTAGTTCATTCTGTGATTCTGTGCCTATACATAAATATATGTGCATATTTGCAATATATGTGTATACATCTATATATGTATATGTATGCATGCACACCTATGTATCACACCAACATCTAAATTGCACTGTTTATAGTCTCAGTTAAACAAAATCCTCTGCTGGCTCTTAGCAGTACTGAGATTAAATATCTGCCATTATTCACATTTGCCCTCAGCAGGTCCATCAGCAGGACAGACTTCTAACAGGAGCTGTAAGTGGCAAGTAATTTTATCAAGAAATGCAAAATGCAATTTAAAATGTATAAAAGGCAGATAAATAATAAGACTTCCAAGCATAAACAGGAAAGCATAAACATATTGCATGTTTGGAGACCAGACAATGGGAGCTAGAACTAGGAAGAAAGACATAGCCACCATCATAAATGGAACTGGTAAAAACACCTGTAAGAGAAAGAAAAAAAAAAATGGGTTAGGAAATAAACAAATCAATTGTGACTTTTCTGCCTCATTCATTAGAGTAACAATTTGTGCTTTGCCACAGTAGAGTACCATTTCTCATGCTGCTATAAATTCACCCAGGACAAGAGCCATCTGACTCAAATTGCCTATAAGAGAAGTATCTTTTAAAAAATATTTGTTTAGGCTTCTTCTTTTGTCAAGGGGAAGAGACAGGCAGTACTGGAAATCCATTTGCTCACATATGATATTGTGGGTTATAAGACACTATAAGACACTCAGGGCTGGGTGCCTGGAAGCCTTCACAATGAGCATACACTTCTAACCCAGCTCTCTGACTGCTAGAGTAAGAGGAAATTCAACCTATCCTTAATGCCTGTTATTGTGTCAGGGAAAATGGGAGCAGAACAAAGTTCAATGAACTGAATGGCAATGGGCCTATACTGTTCAGTGCTCCACACTGGTATGGTTCCACATTGTTTGCACATCTCCCCCATTCTGCAAAGAACTATCTCATGTGTACAAGTTCTCTGGGGCAGAGACCATCTGTTTGTATATCTTTATATAGTGAAGCAAAATTTTCAAATAAGGCTCTAAGCAGTGAGATTATATTTGTATTTTTGTGACTCTCCACTTTGCATTTGCACTTCTATAACTTTTGCATGCAATCCAGGACTCAAAAAAAATTTATAAAAATATTTTAACTTAGATCCATTTACTTTGTATGGTCGATGTAGATGAGGTTCCCGGTATCGAAGTACAATCAGGCTTGCACAAGTCAATCCAGTCATAAGCCAGGCAGAAAATCCAAAGTAATTTGTTAACATAATAAGGTCGGAGGGGATGATAAAAATGGATGCAATGGTGGTTGAAAAAATCATGGCTGGTGCTGGCGTATAGGAGTGGACATTAAGCATGGATATTAAAAGAGGTAAATGTCCTGACTGACTTCCAGCATAGCTTAATCGTCCCAGTGTGAACATGCTGCAGTTGAGGGCACCAAATATTGAGACAGCAACAGAGAGAGGAATGATCCAGGACACAGAGGGGATCACTCGATCAGCCCAAGTGACTGCCACAGCAACTGCAAGAAAGCAAAGAATTAGTGTAGTACAAATACCATGTTCTGAATAACTGACAGACTCAACAGGAACAAAACTTAAAATACAAGAAGCACCTATTATTTACCAGCAGTGCCTGCTTTTTCGTTGCAGTAGTCAAACACTAATCCAATGTTAAGGGCATTTCATTCAGGAGCTAAACATTTCCTGGGAAGATGACAGCAAGCAGCAGTGCTGCCTGTCAGAGCAAGCCAGGGAAACCTGCTGGGGCCAATACCACAGTCATGGACTGCCCATCAGGAGTGAGCCACATCTCATGTCGTGCATCACAAACACACACACACCTGGGCAAGAAGAGAAAATTAACTCCTTGGTCCCTGGCATGACCACGGTGGTGACCTAATCTGCTGTTACAGGAAACTGACAACAGGAGAACATCTATGTTCAGAGATGAATCAACAAATGTGCTATTAGTGAGATTTTGCTTTGGGTGGAACTGGGAAATGTGAAAGATTGTTTCTAAACAAGAGCTATTCAATATTGCTTGGAAATTAGCTATACCTGATATTGTAGTGAGGACAATATTTAGTGGGTCAGTAACCAAATGCCATGAGGAACAGAGTTCTTGCAGTGTCCTCTGCAGCATAGGAAGTAATTAGAGATGGGGAAAACAGTGCCCCCCACCTCAAAAACAAAAAAAAAGAAAAAAGAGTAGTGAAGGAACAAGAAATGTTTGAAAAAGTGCTATAATTTTAAGGTTATCTTCTCAGCTGGCATAAATAAACACAGTTCCCCTGGAATGCATGGAGCTGGTCATGCCAGCTGGCAGCTGCTACTCATGGATAGTCTGGTATTTGCTGCCTCCTCCATTGTAGCATACAAATGATCCATCTCTCCCAGCAGACAGCCTGACACTGGCTGAGCGATAATATGAGATTACTGAGTGACAGGTACAACGTTCTCATTTATATTAGTGAGCTTTATTCATAGGAAAAAAAAAAAAAGATTGATCCATCCAAATGAGGGATAGTTTTTGTCAGGCCTGTAGGCAAGGTCTGACAGCTCAGTGTCATTACAGTGGGATTTAAAATGTGCTGCTTGGATAATCAAGGAGAAATACAGTTCCCTTTGGAGCTTTACATGGCCAGCTTACTGGCACAGGATCTGAAACAGGGTTTATACACACTGAATTTTGCATAGGCTCTTCTGAGAAGTCACAGTATATATCATGAATAATACACACCCAAAATGGCTACATTTTTGTGTCCATAGACTTTTCTATACTCCTGAACATGTTAGACTTGTCCACCTCCTAAAGAGTAATGGCTTTAGTCTAAGACTCAATGAGATAGAGAAAGAAGGAGGAGGAGATAGGATTAAAACTATAGGAAAGCAAAGATCATCTCTATACTTAGAGACTTTCACCTTATTTTCCAGGTTTTAATACACTTCTGGTTTATTTTCAGACAGTGTAGGAAAAAGCCAACAATTTCAAAAATCTGCCTGCATTCATCCCATTTGTGTCATACAGTAAAAGAAGAATTCTCTGTTAAAAGAAAATAAACCCAAATTTCTGGACTGTGAAGTTAGATGAGCAGAAGTAACCTAGGGCATTGACAGCAGATGGATATGTCAATGGGCCAGCTCTTTTTAATTAGAAAAATATGAAATACATACCTGAGGAGACAATTTCCTTAGGTGTGAGGACAGTCAGATATGAGATGTTCACTAGTAAATAAAAAACAATTACTGCAGGAACAGCAGTCATCACAGTTAAGGGGATATTTCTGCTGGGGCGTTTCATCTCCTCTGAAAAATACAATTTAAAACAACAAATGATGCATGCAGTGTAGCTTCTGCAAGTGTTTTTCAGTGGTGAAGCTGTGCAGAGTTTGACAAGACTGATGCCAAAGTCCTGCCCCAATCACTAATCATGGCTGCTAAATTCTCTGCTTGTGAAGTCCTACAGTGGTTCTCAAACAGGGCAATATCAAAGATTCTCAAACAATATTTTTTTACTTAGCTATTTTTAACTATTTTGGAAGGAGGGCTGGATGAAGAGCTGATTGATTCACAAAATGAGAAAATGAGTGATAATTTCCCTTTGATTTGATTAATCACATATTTGACTTACATTAGAAAAGTGATTTGGTAGAAAATTTTCAAGTAGCCTTACTTGAAAATCATTAGCTTAAACATTAAACTCTTAAGTCACATTATTTATTCTTACGTCACCTCATGAATCCTGATCTGAAACTTATTGAGCATATTTGCCTATTCCTACTCAAAACCTTTCTCTTTGCTTTTTATATAAGAATTAACAGAAAAGACCAAAGGTATACACACAAGAGCAATAATGCAGTGGTTTTAAAGGGAGGCCATTCCCTGATGGATTCTGATGATTTTTATCTTTTCCAGGGCAAAGATGGTGTAGGAAAACTGTTTAGTGCTAAGCCTGAGAGCTTAGAAGTACTCTTACCAAACAAGAAAAAAAACAAATTTTGCAGGTGTATAACTCAGGCACTGTCACACATTCCTGGGCATGTCATAGTCCCAGCAAAAGATGGAGCTGGTTTCCAGAAGTTTAATCTCAATCGCCATCATCTCAATCAAAAAGGTTCTTTTTCATTTCTTTCACTCCTTCCTCTTGTTCCCTCACTCCTTCCCACTTCCCTCAGCATTTACAGACAATTTCCTGAGTATTACCAGCAAATAGTTGATAAGAGGGAAGAAATGAATAGTCAGATGTGCAGCTTATTTAAACTCCTTTTAAGAGACAGAAATCCATTTCCTCTTTCACATTTGATTTCTATCTCCTGCTCAGGACATCAGCCTTGAGCCATGATCCCTGTACTGACTGTAGTGCACAGAGACAAGACTGAAGGACCACAACAGTGGAATTTAGATACCATCAGAGAATTTGGAATTTCAGATATAACAAATTCACTCAGTAATTTTGAGCTTGGAAGAGGATAATCGCCAAAACTGCCAATTTAAATTTATCTTTCCATTTGTTTTGTTACTTATTGCAGTCTTGCCAGCCAGCTGGCACCCGATCCATCAGCTGAAGTTCACACAAATAAAGTTATTGTTGAAGCACAGGGAAACTCAGTTCAGTTCAGAAGTATTGCATAGGTTACATCTGTCTCAACAGCTGTGCTGCCCAGTGTATGGCATTTATTAGTACTGCTAACTTATCAGAATAAATCAGTATTTTACCAGAAGTCTGGTATTTTCTCAGGCTTACAAAGCCAAGTACTTGTCTTAAATGAATACCTAAGGTTTCAAAACCATACTTTCCTGATTTATATATATATATATTTTTAATTGCAGCCTATTTTTAAAGCTGGAGTACGTGGATTATAAAGACAACAGTCAGGTTTTTAAACATTAACCAAGTTTTCACACTATCCTCACCACTGAACTTTGTGGTATGCATTTAGCACATTCCGTTTATTTAATATTTTACGTGACAGAGGTCAATGGATACAAATGGTTAAAGATATAACAGCAATATCCACTTGCTTACAATGTAATTCCATGAATCTGATTTTACTATAAAACTCTATTGATTTAACTTGTGATGTGAATACCTAACATTATGAACATCATCTCTGTAGCTTTCAGGAAAAAATGCTCATTTATTACTGCCACTTGTCAGCAGATACAGAATAGGGAAGTAAACAGATAGTCAAAAATCTTTTGAATGTTAAAATTGAGTAAAAATTCTGGGAAAAAATCTATGCCACCTTCCACAGACCTCTCTTTACCCTCTATTGGACTTCAAAAGTCTATCTTCCCAGGAAAATATATCCCATAAAATTACTGCATTCTAACAAAACTCAAAATTAATTTGACCATGTTCAAACCAGCTGCATAACCTCAGATAAGGCACAGACATTTAAATAGAAATTACCTATGCACACGTAGTTTGGCATGGATAACTTGATACTTTCCTAAAAATACACTGACATGGATGCTGGGAAAGACAAAATGCAAATATTTCAGGTATGAAAAATTCTGCTTATGCTTGAGACTTAAAATTAACTATTATTATTTCTCTTGTAATTTCATAAAAATGTCAGCTTGGTTCTGCACAAAAAGCTGGAATTTTCCCTAGAGAGGAACGACGCCTCTTCTACCAGTCCCACCAAACACTCATGTAAAATTAGAAGGACCCTGTGGTCTTGAAGCAGAGACAAGTTCTCCCAAAACAACCTGAGGAACACAAGAATGAGAAGCGCAGAACTAAATCTAAAGAAGAGGAGTGGAATACCTGCCATGTAGTTGAGGGACCACCAGCCGCCGTACGCGTACAGCCCCTGGAAGAAGGCTTCAGCAACCTGAGAGGCGTTGGGGATCTCTGAGCTGAACATGTCCTCAAACCTGGCCAGACTCTCCTTTTGCCTGGTAACAAGGAGAACTATGCCACCGACAGCAATCACAGACAAGGCCATCATCTTCAGCAGAGTGAAAACTGTCTGCACCCACGCAGACATTTTGACGCTAAGGCCATTCAAAATCCCCAGGGACCAGAGAACGGCCAAGGCCAAGCACTTCTTCAGCACATCTGGTGCAGGACAAATGCCATAGAAAGGCTGTGTGGCATATTCAGCAAACAGCAAGGCTCGAGCAGCATTTGATGCTGGCTTGGTGAACGTTGATGTCCAGATAAACACGAAGGCGGGTAGGGATCCAAGGCCTCTTTTAATGTGGCTGTATTCTCCTCCAGAGAAGGGCAGAGCCGCTCCCAGCTCTGCATAGCAGAGGGCACCCATCAGAGAAACCAGCCCAGATGCGGTCCAGATCGTTAGTGCAACGCCAACATTGAGTAAGGAATGTTTTAACACCCCTGTGGGAGACACGAAGATCCCTGCTCCAACAATTGAGCCTATAATAAAACTTACCCCGTCAAAATAACCTATATTTCTTTTGAGTTGCATCTTGGCTTTTCCTTTTCTTTGCTCATCTTTGAGGTCATTGTTTTCTTCTTTACTCATTTTTTTCACGTTTTTTTTTCCCACAGCAGATTTCACTTTGTTGTTAGCAGTGTGTCATAGCCCTACTTGCTAGTGAAATGTTATGGGAAGCCTGGCTTAATCATTCAGAAAAGAGAGCATACTTTGGGTTTTGATGTCTCCTGCGTGAAGATAATTAACCAAATACTTCAAGAAACACTGGCAAATCATGTACATGTTGGTTTAATATGTACTTCAAAAATTATTAAGGTTGGCAGGTATTTTTAAAGAAAACAACATTAAAATTAATGCATAGTAAATGCTCATTTCTCAGATAATTTTCATCAACAGATTTCATTTTGTTTTATGTACATCTTCAAAGACAACCACAGATGTGAGTAAACATGACTTCTACGTCAACCCTAGGGAAAGAGGAAGGATATGGCAACATGAGGAAAGAAATCAACCTTCCATATATTATTGACAGTGACATAGACATTAGATGAACAGCCTGCCACTATTTTTCCACCATCTATACAGAAAATGAACAGTAATAACCGATGATCACCAGTATGCTTTGCCAAAATCTCATCAGTCACTGGGTATACTGGAGCTTGTTTATACTTCACTCATTAAACACTGCCCTAGAAAGAAAACTACCAGTTTTATTCCCAGTTTTTATCTGAGCATTCATTGTTAGACTAGTACTCAAGCATGTCCTAAGATGGCATTAGTCTTCAGAGACTGCTGTGAGAGGGAAAGAAACTGTATCATAATTTTCATTTCTGCACAGGAGCTGTGGAACAGAAAGAGGAAGGTTGGAAGTTCCCACCGGTGTGGCATGTGTCTTATAAGGTGTGGCTGCTGATTTTTCTACACACTTACCAATCTGTTGTATATTTTGTATTAGGAGCTTCTCTTCAATCAGATGTGGAGATAGCATAAACAAATTACTTTTGTACCAAAAATGCAATTTTTTTAAAAAAAAACTGTCAAGAAAAATGGGCAGAAAGCAGAAAGAAGAAAACTAACTGAAAAGAAGCTCAGCATGGACCTTGTGAGTTGGGTAAGTGCCCAAACTCACAACTGTGAAGTTCTTACTTTTTGTCAGTCAAGTTGCAGAACCAGTTTTGTCCTGCAGGTCAAAGCTCAGAAGTGCAGTGAACAAAACTCATGCTTTTACAGAGGCCAACTTGAAAGACACAGTGGTTCACACCAGTCTTGAACAGCAGGATTCCCACTCAAATACAAAATAAATTAATCTGAAAATTAATTTATATAATATGCCATCAAGTAAGAAACCTTTGGCTAAAACAGGCACGTGCACAGACTGTTCTTTTGTTTCAATGACCTCAAGTGGGTTTCCTTCACCACACAGAAGCTTTGCAGCATGGTCAGTGGCAGAATCTACAGCCCCAGAGCAGCCTCTAATCACAAGAAAATTCTTCCATTTTCTCCAAATCCCTGCAGTACTCTTTACTTTCACCTTACAGACTACAAAAATTGTAGTTCTACAAGAAGCACACATCTACTTACTAAAACTGGAATACATTTTAAATTGCATTTATTAATTTCATAAATTGTAGTATGCATTTATGAATTTACAATGCATTATTAAAATTAATAATAATTAAAATATTAATTACCTAGTATTCATGATTGGGAAATTCAGCATGCCATATGTTTTACATGGTTAAAATAAGTAATTTCTTGTTTTATTTTCCGAGTCCCCTTCTCTGTGAATGCACACATATTATTTGATATCCAGCAATCTTCCAACTCCCTGTATTCTGCCATGTACAGCTGGATTTGGATCACTACCTTAGAACACATCATTGTTACACTCAATGGAATCCTAAAGTACAGATGCAACTTTTTTCACTGATCATCCTAGCATGTGATTTCTAGTACAAAAAAGGCATTCACAGAATCTCCCAAACAGCATACTATACTAGTAAGGATTTTTTACTTCTGACAAAGCTGCCTAATCTCAGAAAACCTCACTGACATGAGCCCTTGGTGGTTGGGAACGGGATCAGGCTCCCCAGGTAGGTGGTCACAGTTCCAGGCCTGAGAGTTGCACGGTGCTCTCAGGCACACGGTGCGCCTCCTGGGGATGGCCATCCATGATCCCTGTGTGTTCCTTCCGTCTCAGGATATTCTGTGATTCTGTGACACTCTTAACACCGGGTGAGTTCTAAAAGACACCACAGTCTCCCGCGCGCCCCCTCCAGAAGAGAGCAAAGCCGTCCGGTCTCTAAACCCGGCCCTTTCCTGGGCCCATGGCAGGAAGCTGCAGGGAGTGGCAGGAGAGCGGCAGGAGAGCGGCGGCAACCGGCAGGAGAGCGGCAGGAGGGCGGGAGGGAGCGCAGCGGAGGCACGGAGCTCGTCCCTCGCTGCCCCGCGGGCTCCGGCAGCGCCGCCTCCCCGCGGCCCGGCGGGAGCGGGACGCGGCCGGCGTGGAGCGCGGCGGCGGCGGCGCCGTGAGGCGTTTTGTCCCGGCCTAAGGCGGGCATTGCTGCCGTGGGAGACGAGGGAGCATTGAAGCGAGATGCGGTCAGCGCGGGGGCCCGGCGGGATGGCGGGCATCCCCGGCGAGCTCAGCCTCATGGATAAGGGCGTTAAGAGGTGAGTACGGGCGAGCCGGGGAGAGGGGAGGCCGCGGCGCCGGGCCGAGCTGCCGGCTGACGGTGGTCTCCTCTCTCCGCAGCCTGAGGGATGTGTCCCTGAGTTCGGACCTGCACACGCTCAACGCCCACTGTAACCTCATCGCCAGGATCCAAGGGCTCGACCACCTCCGGAATCTGCAGCACTTGGATCTGTCATCAAACCAGATCAGCCGCATCGAGGGGCTCGGTTCCCTGGCTAAGCTGCGCACCCTGAGCTTGTCCTGCAACCTACTAACCAAAGTGGAGGGTTTGCAATGTTTATTTCTGTCCATTTAGCAAGTTACGAAGGTTTTCTAAGAGTCGTTTTAATGTTTACTTCTGGAATGTTTGCATATAATTAAGGTTAAACCGAGTTAGTATGCGTTTGTATGCTAACCATTTTATAAAGTAAATTTTAACATGAGTATGTATAGTCTTCGTAAGCCTTATCATAGCAAAAATGCCTTAATTTAGAAAAACACCATGATTTTTATAATGATTATAGTCATAATTCGTAGTTAGGATCTTTAAAGGTTCACTTTGCAAACTTTGAATTTGATGAAAGCAGAGCATTCTTCTGAAAATCCTACTTTTTTTTTTTTTTTCCTCATGTTGTTTAGGACTGGAAAAACTCTTTAATTTAACTATGCTGAACTTGTCATATAATCGCATACATGATCTCTCTGGTAAGTGATGCTGCCATGTGCTGTGCACTACAAAGCATTTGACTCACTTTAAATTTAAAAAACTTGACCAAGTGTATTTTGAGAAGTTTCTAGCACTTCAAGTGCCAATTCAATGAATAATTCTAATACAGGTGGCTATTGCTGCTCTTCTCAGCTTTAAAGTTTTTAACACCAAAGATTGTTCTGAACTGGAGTTTATTCTTCTGTGTTTGGTGAGGCCAAATTTGTTCAGAAAGTAGTACAGTAAACATTTCAGACTTACTTCCAAAATATTTATATCTTTTAATAGAACAAAAATGCAGCTTTACATATGATATGGAAATTCTCTTGTATATCTCAGTTGAAATGGTCAGTTCTTATGATTTCATGCTACAAAATCAAGAGAACTTGTAATGGAAAATTAAAAGAACATTGGTAACAATTTTGTTAGTGAGCTTGTGTTATAAAATGAAACTTGAAGGAAAAGGTTTATTTTTACATGCTTTTTAACAGCCAGTGATTAATCTGTTTCTTTAAAGTTAGCTCACATAAGTAGCTTAAGTGTTGTACTTTGGGTAGAGTGGCATAGGTAATTAACATGTAGACAAGGATATGGAGCAAGAGTTGTTCTCTCATTTCTAGTTATGATATATTATTTACTGAATATTTTTCAACAAGATGCTGTTTGTTCTAAACCCTGTAGTCTAGGACTGTAGCAGAAAACATTACTTTGTGGTTGTTTGGGTTTTTTCCCCTGAAATTTCCAGGATTTCGATCTCTTCATGGAACCAGACATAAGATTAGCCACATTGACCTTCACAGCAACTGTGTAAGCAATATTAATCACTTGCTTCAGTGCATGAAGGGGCTGTGCTGTTTGACAAACCTCACGCTGGAAAGAAACGGAAAAGCCAATCCAGTTTGTCACATAGCAGGTATGGATCTGATCTTAAGTAGATAATTTGTGCTCATTAGCTCAGTGATTTCCTTTAAGCTGTGAACCATTTTCTGAAGCTTGCAAATTCATTCATAAACTGACCAGCCTGCAGAAATCCAAATTCTGTCAAAATGAATTATTTTTCCATTTTAAAAAATCCTTTTTTTCCCAACAGCAAAATTATTATCAAAATTGTAAATGGTACACTTTGATAAGGTTCAACATTTTCACTTGTGAGCCCAAAGGAGGGCCCCCACCATGATTAGAGTGTTGGAGCACCTCTCCTATGAGGAAAGGCTGAGAGAATTGGGATTGTTCAGCCTGGAGAAGACAAGGCTTCAGGGTGACCTCATTGCAGTACCTGAGAGGAGTCTAAAAGAAGGAAGCAGAGAGACTCTTTCCAAGGGCATGTAGTGACAGGACAAGGAGGAAAGGCTTCAAACTGGAGTAGGTTTAGATTAGATAGTAGGGAAAAATTCTTTACTGTGAATGGTGGTAAGGCACTGGAACAGGTTGCCTAGAGTGGTTGTGGATACCCCATCCCTGGAAGTCTTCAAGGACAGGTTGGATGGGGCTCTGAGCTACATGGTCTAGTGAAAGGACAGGAGTATTAATATTATAAGCTGGAAAGGTGGAGAATTCAAAGAACGTATGTAGAGAAACTGAACTTTTAGGCAGAAGGCAGGCACAGGAAATAGGAAGTCTGCTACTGCTAGAGACCACAAGAGGAAGATAAGTAAGTTAGCTTTTCCTTCTTTTTCCCCCTACTTTGGTTAGCAGTGACAGACTCTAGGATACTCTGCAGTAATTAGCATTGTCATCCAAATAGGCGTCAGGTGTTTCACTAGGCAGCTTGGAGACAAATTGGAGAATGCATGTGGATGCATCACTTTCAGTTGCATCTGAGCTTCTGGTTTGGGGGTAGGTTTTTCAGGCCATTAAAATGTTACAGTTCATTAAAACATCTAAATTCAAACAAGTTAAATTGTAGCATTTTATATTGGTGTAGGTTTTTTTTTTATTTTCTGTGTAAGAGAGGAAAATCTCTTACAGGAATGTGGAAGTGGAGGATTGATGCTTTTGCAAGAGTTTAAAGGTAGTTTCAAAGAGTAAGACAGTAGGAATTACAACCATACAAAACAGCAATCATATCATGAGCATATAATTGATACAGGTGTAATGTATGTTCAGTTAGAAAGAAACGCCAGGTGTTACTGAGAAAAGCCAAAGTTTTAAGTAATGTTTTTAAATACACTCAGCATGTTTTGCAAGTACATTCAAGCACTACAGAAACAGTAACAAGACTATTAAACTTGCCTGATTAACTTAGAAAATGCCACTAGTTTTCTTCTGCAAGGATTTACGTACGTCTTCATATCTGTGTCTTTGGTGGCACTTTCAAAACTGCAGTGTTCAGCAGCCCAAATTTTAATAAATTAAAAGTGCTAACTTCAGTGTTTTACAATTTTATAACTCCTTACTTCATTCACTTACTGTTGTGGTGTAAAGCTAGGTTCTTCCCCTCAGCTGTGACTACTTCCTCCTTGCCTGTCTCCTGCCCAGTAAGTTCAAAAGATGCCCTTCAGGCCAGCGGTCATTGGCCTGTCCAGATGTCATTGTTCCCTGAGACCCTCCCCCTCCCACCTGGTTGGTGGCTCACCTGTCCTCCCCCCCCACCTTCCTGTGAGCTTAAAAGGCGTTGCGGCTTTTGGTCGGCGTCTGTTCGGAGCAGTACTGAGATTCGGAACTGTAATACCTTGGAATAAACTCTGGATTTAACTCTCCGGCAGAACACACTCTCTTCCTCTTCACTATCGCTTGGACTTTTCTACTAGAGGTAAACTGAGTTCTGCTTTGCATGGGCCTATCTCGAGTGCTTAATAGTAACTGCTTGCGAGCTGAAGGTGTCTCTGAGGAGAAATATCCCCAGTAGCCACTTGTAGCTCAAGAGAAAGCAACAACTTACAAAGGATGAAGTTGTCTAAGCCCTTTCAGAACTTGCTTTTCATTCATCTACCCTTCACCCTTCTACCCATTACATTCATCTACTCTTCCACTTGGTAAAACTGTTTGGGTGCAGTAGGCTGATGTTGAAAGGTTGTCTGTGCAATTGCAGTGTGCTGATGGTGGCTGGGAAATCCCTGTGTAGATCAGGACTAGGCAGGCAGCTTCCCAGTTGATTTAATTTGTAATGTTGTCTGTTGAAAGCCTTGGGAGGGGAAAGACGAGACAATGGTAAATAACTTACTACTTTTTTATTACATTAAAAATGCAATAAATCATTTAAGATGATGAGGTACATAAATTACACCAGGCCTCTTTGGAAGGTTGATTTCAATTTAAATGTGATCTTCTTCTCAAGGTTATAGAGAAACTGTTCTTCAGTCATTGCCCCAGCTAACAGCTCTAGATGGAAGAAATATTTCTGGTGAACCAGTGGACCTGGCAGAAGAAAACTGTTCAGATTTGCAGTGTTTAGAAGACATTTTGGGATCTTTGGTTTCATCTGGGTGCCCTTCCACCCGAGATCAGGTGCCACAGTTTGTGTGTCCTAGTTGTAAAACTGACACATTCTATTTTTATATTGCATGCAGCATATTAATGCTACAAGAGTTGTTGTTTTTTCTGATAGAACAATGTTACCTTACCCTTGGCGACACCTCACATCGACCAGGCGCTGGCTCAGTTTCGGCAGCGTTCAAGGATACCAGTGCAAGGTGCCACCAGCTCCTCCACAGAGCTTGTCTCATCTTCTGAACCCGAGAAGACCCAGCTGGAAAAAATACACAGTGAGATGAGGATTAAAAAAATAGAAGATCAGATTTTACAGATAATGGAAAAGGTGATTTTTTTTTTTTATTACTGTGATTGCACAGCAAGTTTTGTTTGTAAGATAAGGTGCGCCTTTCTGATAATGAAAAATTTGCTGAACCAGTCTAGAGCATTTCTACTGGTATTATGGGCTGACTGTGCTAATGTGTTCTTAATCATTTTGAGAAGCTGGGAATAAAATAAAAACCAAGTCTTTAAAACTGAAGATTGCACTTTGTATCATGAATCATTCCATACAGAACAAAAACCATAGTGTATGGGAATAGCAGAGCTATTCCCATACAACATACCATGTTGTATTAGAAAATTCTTTTCAATGTTTCGTTTTTTTTTTTAAATCCTGAAACCATCCATGTACTACCTGAACCAGAGTAAAACTTGAAATGCACCAAAGTGCCTGGATTATACAGTTGGTGAAAATTAATTTCACCAATAGGTCAACTTTGTCTGATATGCTTGTCACGTATTATAGTTTGTGTTGTTAACATAGATAACATAAGTTTCTCAGGTTTGATTGGTACTGGTGTTTGCAAGGCTGTTTTGGTTTTACGTGCTCTGTTTGTTTTACATTTTTCCCCAACTGCCTAAGGATTTTACCAAACTTCAGGTATTTCAAAAGGAAACAACTATATGTTCTCAAGCATTCTGGGTTTACTTTAGCTTTAAAACAATAAAATATTTCAGCAAGGAGGGAAGCAATTGTTTAGTTTTTGTCAAAATTATTTTGTGTGAACTTTTTAAAAAATTGCACCTGAATATGTGTTAGCCAATCAGAAACTGTAAAATTTATATCTAAAACTTTGATCTCTTCTTAGGTGTCTGATAGTTCAAGACAGGAAGCTGCTCCAAGCGCTCTCAAAGCTAAGAGAGACACAGATCCAACTTCTGAGAGTGAAAATGAGAGTGGAAAAGAGAACAACAGAAAGGTCATGAAAGGAAGCAAGATCCCCACTTACCGTAAAACTGCCTTATCTACAAAAGGTCATGCAAGTCATCTAAAGAAGAAAATTACTGACAGGTATCTCAGTGTTTACTGTATCAAGCCAAAATTAATTGAACTGAATATTGGCAGCTTGAACATAGTTTTAACTTGAAACATTTCACTGAAAGTGGTAGGTTGAGTAAATCAAGCCAATTAATAGTACCCTGAAATGAGCAGCTACTGAGGCTTCCTTCAGTTGTTTCTTTCTTTGGGTGAGAAGGAAATTGAACTGAAGATTCCAAAACAAACACTTTCAAAATCCTAACAGTTTATGTTTCCATCTTTGTTTTAAATTGTGGTGGCAAAAGAATTCTCCACAGATGGAACTGATAATTAAAAGATTAATGGTGTCAGAACAATGGTCAAGAGTATATATCTTTGATGAAGCTGAGGATGCCATAGTGATTTATTTGTTTTGTCTGGTAAATATTAGAAGTGATGATTAGAAGACAATACAAATTGGAATATATTTGTTCAGCCACTTCAGCTCTACAGCTAGTCTACTCTTCTAAAATTATTTTGTGTCTATGTGATCATGAGATGCTTTTAAGTAGCATCTGCTAGTTGTAAGTATCTTTTTAGAGCTGAATATTTGAATTTAGCTGTTTCTGTGGTCTGATTGCAAATTATTTTCTAAATGGTTTTGAACTCTCTAGTATTTAGCTGCTGCACTAAACTGTAAAGTTTTTTCATTTAAAAGTGTCTGAACCCACTGTTACTCTTTAAACTCTGCATATAGGGAAGAGAAGAAGAGTTCCTCAAAGTGTCCGTGCTCCAGAGAGAATGACTCTAATTTTAAAGTAGTGGGAAGAAAAGCTGAAATACTAACTGGAAGACAGAGCAATATGGAAAAAGTAGAAGAATGTAATTCAAATCACGTAGAGGACTCAACATACCGAGTAGGTTTTGCATCATGTCAAGTTAAATATGTTGTCATCTGAAGCCAAACATACATCTCATGGTTAAACTAAAACTGGAGGTGACCAGAACAATTGCATGTAGATATTATAAAAATATCTGCATTGTAGTGCCAGCTGGAAGAGGATGTATTTTATTTCACTTTTATGGGAGTTTTTGGTCTGGTCACTTGCACTTTCTTCTGAATTCCAGAAAGACAAAAAAGTCTTGTTCTACAGTTTTAAATATTGTTTATTATTTTTGGCTATGTTTGAATGTTTCCTAGTAAGTTGATGCTTATCACATTCTTGCTAAGGCTCTAATTCAAGAACTGGATCAGGAGAAAGAAAGGAGGTGGAAAGCAGAGCAAGCAGAGAAGAAATTATTAGAGCATGTCAGTGAGCTACAGAAGCATGCAAAAGAAGAAAAGAATATTCAGAGTATGGCTTTATTCACTAGAGACAGGTAAGGAAATAATGCTATAGAGTTTGTAAAAGTTTTTAGTTTCCAATAATTCATTCTGTAAGCTTAAGAAACAATGACAGCTTTAAACAATATACTTAGAAAATAAGGCATCAAGAAGTAGTGCTAGAATTTCTCTCAGTATTACCTAGTGAAATTCCCTTCTGCAGCTTTCTTTCTGTTCTTGTCATAGAACAGTATCAGTATGCCACTTTCTCCATTTCTAGCCATTACTTTCCAAACAACCTATATCATAACTATACCTTCAGTTCAAGCTTCTAGTAGCTCTTCCATATGATACTTCTGCCTTTTGTGTCCCCGTCTCCCTTTCTGCATACACCTAGAGAGTTCTTTGTTTTTTTCTGTGCAGCACATAAGAACAAAAATGTTTCTGGCAGGCTAGAGTTGGCCCATAGGCCATGTCTTGTGCAGGGCAGGCCTAGCACATCTTCAGAGAGGTGGCTGACACCATCCTTGTGTGTTCTGAGCAGCAGCCTTTTTTTTTTAAAGATCTCCTTATTTTTGGAGTTGTCTGCTCCATTTGGCTTTTTCTTAACTGTATTGTATTTATCAAAGCCGCATTTTCTTTCTTTTAGTAAAAACTAAGCCATGTGCTTCCTGAGTTGCCATCCATGATTGACTCTGAATATTTCCCTTTTTTCCCTTTTTGTTTTAGGGTCAGTTTCAACCTTTGTTTTATACCCATCTACATTTATACCGTCTCTATAAGAGGTGTATTATGTTCCTGTAAAGCAAAGTAATGCTGCAATGTTATATCCTAAAAGATCTATCTATGAGGTTGTCTCCATTTCAGTTTTTTTCTAAATGAATCTCCATATAGTAATGCTACACATGACTTAATTAATAGTTTATGTCTCTTTAAACAGCTTTCTATGACAGTACTATTAATAGTAAAACACAGTAAAAAACAAGATGTGTAGCTACAACAGCTACTAATGCCTTTTTCTCTGTGTATTTGGCATGAAACTTACAAGTAAAGCATTTCTAATACAACTTTACTGAGTTTATTCTCAGGTTAAAGGAATTGATATTGAAAGAGAGAGATGCCAAAGCAAGACTGCAAGCAGATGTCCAACAGTTGAAAGGTGAAACTGAAAGACTTACTAATGAGCTAAATCAGGCAAGAAATAAAGAAGCAGAATATCAGAAGGCCATGCGAGCTTTAGAAGAAACCCTGTCCAAGATGGAGACACAGAGGTTGCAGCAGCGAGCAGCCGAGGTAAATATTTTTCATGAGTAAATAACGCAGCGGCAACACGGTGGCTACCAGTCCTGAATACTAAGAAATACTAGATTTTACCAGTATTGAGTCTGAGTTTTCCAAAATAAAACCTGGGGCTTTTTTTCTGCATAGTAGCAGTTAATAACAGGTATCCATTTTAATTGTCAGTTAATGTATTTTATAAATATAAATTTTATGGTGGCCTTAAGATAAAGGAGAAAAAGTCCTATGTACTTAACACTGAGAGTTGATATTTTCTAAAAACATAGAGTGATAAAGACAAGTTTTTAAAGTTGCTAAAATCAACAGACATCTAACTACTGGGATGGTTTTTATTAAGGGAAGGTCTTTTTTCCTGTCCTTAAGATCCTGCAGCAAATACTCCTAATAATTATGTTTCAAAGAATAATCATGATGCTCTCAAAACTAAAACCTCTTTTTGAATGTTCAGATTTAATATACCTTTGGCCTATTTTATCAATTCCAAGATTAAGAAATTCTAGAATATTTCATAGAGCTTTCTCATTGTCCCAGCAATTACTTTCAGTGGTAAATTATGGTTACTCCACGTAGCCACCACTGTTTGAGGCCTTCAGTCAGCATTACTAGATGACTTCTTCAAGGGATTCAAGATGAGTAAGTTTACTATGCATCTAAATGTGTACCCTGTTCCCTTGTTCTTCCTTGACATTTTTGTCAAAATGTGTTCTTGCTTGACATTTTAAAGTGCTTCAGTTTAGGAGAGAATTGCTTCACTTCTTCCACAAATCAAAAGAATACAGTGTGATGTGTCTAAAAGTTACTCATTAAATTTTTCATGAAAAGGCCTAATATGTAGAACATAAAAACTGAGCCTTCTGAATTGTCCTGATTTTGAATTACCATTTAATGAGTAATCAACCCTTTTTTTATAACTTTTTTTCAAATCTCTTTTCTTCATGTTGAATCAAAAAGAGTTTTGTATTTAAAAGACTTAAGTCTATAAAATGGAATTACTCATAAAAGCTTGCATCGAAAAAGTGGAGTATGCCATCTGGTGTTTATACCGATTCTACATTTTTGTAAAATCATTAGAAAACAGCTCTGTTCAGCAGCTCTAAACTAAATTTTTTCAATTTCTACAGCTCTAAACTGTACAAATCAGAAAGATGGAGATTTTGACAAAAGTGGAGTGTTTAAAAAATGAAGTTGATATTGAATACATCTAAAAATGTTTTGTTTGAAACTAATACAAGTACAACAATAAAAGAGTATCTAATTGCAGAAATTGTTCTGCCAATGCACTTCTTCCACTTCTGCAGGATACCTTGAAGTTCTTTACGAATTAAGTAAATGCCCTTGGTTCTTTATCAAGGTTGTTTTTTGAGTTGTAGGAAGTTAAGTTTTATTTTAAACATCTTATCTTAAATTTCTTCAAGTGTTACAATATATTAAAAAAAAACCAAAACAAAATCAAACAAAAAACCCCAAACAAAGAACTCTTAGAAGGCACCTGTTCCTTTGTGTTCTAGTATAAAGCATGACAATTAGATTACAGTTTTAAGAAAACCTTGCTCTTGTCTTTATGACACAGATGAAACAGGTGCAAGAAGCAGAGCTTAAAGCATCAGCAAATGAAAGAGAAGTACAATTACTTCGAATATCTGTCCGACAACAGAAGGAGAAGGTAAAACAACTCCATGAGCTTCTTGTATTAAGAGAGCAAGAGCAGAGGTATGCTCATTATTTTCTTCTCACAAGTTAATAGAGATGCTTGTGTTGCCAACATGGTTTTTTAAATGCCTTCTAAAGTACAAATGGGTTTTTGTCCAGGTTTGGTTTGTTTTGGGTTTTTTTGATTAGTGGGAGAGATGGTCATTGTGAAACTTCCTACACATTTTCTTGCTCATTTATGAATATCTTGTAGATTCCTGACTCATAAGTTCGTGTGGGCAACTTCCAGCCTTTAATGTGAAAGGTTTTTCTCTTATAATATGGCCAAATTCTTTATTTTAAACACTTGATCTGTAATCCAAGAATAATCAGATAAAAATAAAAATTAATTTGAATTACTGACTGAAGAGCTGCATATGCTGCAATAACACAAAGTGTTCTGCAGCCTCTGCAGAAACTTGCTTGTTGGGTAGAATGTGAGTTACTTGCCTGCTTTCCTCTTTGAAATTTTCCCTTTTTTGGAGAATACTTGAGGCTAAGTCTTGTGGTGTTCAGCTAATACAATCAAATATGTGTAAAAACTATATCAAGAATACCATGAGGTATAGTATTATATAAGGAAGGTTATAAATAAAATAGGCTGGTTAAATTTGCTAAATTGTACAAGGGAAAATGTATTCAGTTACCAAGAAAATGGCAGGTTTAGATGGGAAGAATCTTACAGCTTTATTTTGAGAACTTTGAATAATTACTTAATAAAGCTCCAAAATATATAATGTGAAGGACAGTGGATATTTTATTTTATATTTTTTGCTTTAAAGTAGATAAACAGAGTAGTGATGAAGCAGAATGTACATTTGCTTCAACATTGTCCTTTTAGGTCCCTGTTGCTGCTGCTTTTCAGGTTTTGGGTCTGAGTGAATAGCAGCAGTTGTTGGGTGAGGATGAAAGGAATGACTGACTGCAGAAGAGGGTGTCTGGCTGTAAAGGCTTTTCTCTGATTCCATTATCACTTCCAGATATTTGTTAACAGCAAAGCATACAAGTGCTAAATCACAGCAAAAGCACAATTTCATAATTTCTACAAATGTTTGAATTAAAAAGTAAGGATATTCCTTTGGGTGTTTTAGCAGTAGTCAACAGAATTTTCCTCATGCTAGGGCCATTTTCAGAGAAGACTGAAGGTTGTCTGTGAGATGAAGGAATTTATCCCATTTATTATATAATTCATTATCCTTGTTCAGTAAGACCAAGGAAAGGAATTAAAATAGCATTGTGAGATTCTGCAGTTCATGTCTCAAGTGTATGCTTGGTAATTTCAGGAAAGAACTTGGAACCCGAATTGCTTTAAATGGACCTGAATTTCAAGATGCTTTGTCAAAAGTAGTGGCTAAAGAGGAGCAGAGGCATGAACAGCATGTTAAAGAATTGCAGGAGAAAATTAACATGTCAAACCAGAAGTACAGAGAGTTAGAAGATGAATTTCGTTTAGCTTTAACTATCGAAGCAAAAAGGTTTAAAGAGGTAAGAGTAAGAACATTACATCTCACGCTAGATGGGGTTGTAGTTCTCCTCAGTGTCTTGGGTTCAGGTGGATATTCTGGGCATGGTTTTTTGGTGTTTTGTTGGGTTGGTTTTTTATCCCTATGATCTTTACTCCAAGGATTCATGCAAGAATACTGGTAGAAGGGTTTGAAATATCAGTGATTAGAACAATGACAGCAAATGCCAAGTCAGCATGCAAAAACCCCAACATTTTTGTTCATATGTAGAACTTAATCAAAAGAAATTTTAAAAACCTCTTCTGTCTGATGTTATTAATTTCTTTTAAAATATGTTGGCCTTTAATTAGAATATATTCAATGACAGTAAAACCTCTTTATTGGTTTGTGTTTTGATAACCTTATTGTTAAATATATATATATACAAGTATATTTAGTAATATAGTTCCTTATTGTGTAAATTTTCAAAACTGAATTTTGGATATATATTTTGAAACTCAAATTCAAAGCTTGCTCGCTAAATTCCTCAAGAAATTTATTTCTGTGGCTAGTATTTAGTTTTTTATATGTTAAATAAAATATTCAGTTCTTCACCTTAAACTTGGTTTTCTTTGTTTTAAATAAGTTTTAAATAGATGGGAGAAGAGGGTAAAGAAAGGACAGGGGTTTTGCCCTTCAAATCTTTCTGTTTGAATAAAAAAAGGCTTGAATTAACTTCGTCGTCCTTTTGCGATTTTAATGTCAATTTTAACAATGAGATTAAATCAAGCCATTGTTTTTAGCTCCCAAGTATGGTTTTTCTGCTCTGCTTCCCATCCACTCATGATTTTTTTTTTTTTTGTCCTGTGTGTTGGGCGTGGTTTTTTGTTTGTTTGGGGGTTTTTGTTATGTTTTGTTGGGTTTGGGGATTTTTCACACGTACGCAGCTGGGTAGAACCAGTTTTTCAAGTTGTTGTTTCATGAACAAACCAGGAGAAAACCGGTTTCAGATATTCACTGGTTTCCTGTAGAGCTGATGAATTTCTGTGTCTTCACTTGAAAATCAAATGTCATTTATGTTTATATATGCACATTTTTTTCCAAATGTTAGGATTTTTCAAGTCTTGTCTTATAAAATTTTAGGTAAAACAGGGGTTTGAAAAAGCTTCTGCTGATCTAGTTGAATACAAACAAGCCCTGTTTGAGTTGGAACAAAGGGAAAAAGACATGGCAAGTCTGATCCAAGACCTGACAAATTTAGTTGAAGAACAGAAAGCAAAAATTGCAGAATTAACAAAATCAAATGAAGAAGCTACAGCAAACCTAAAGGTATTTGCTTCAAAACATTTCAACTACATAGAATATTTTTTGTCATATTTCATCTCTAAAAGTTAATGATTCCATACAAGCTTGATTAACTAAAACACACAGGTTTCCTATTACACTAAGACGCTGTAGTGTACATCAGTCTTTATTCTTGCATCTTGCACTTCTGTTTCTCACAATCACTGCTCCCCATATAGAAAAATGTTGACTCAATCATGCTTTGGAAAGTGGACTCCTTGCCCTGCGACCAGTAGCAGTTTTTATATACCAGTTGGTCAATCAAAACTACATTAATAGCACTGATCCCTTATAAATTCAAAGAAATGGAACATGCTCCTGCACTGGTCGCTTGTATGAAGTAAAACTGTAATTGAACAAATAATGCAGTGTAGTTATTAGCAGCTTAGTATCTCCTACTTGTATAATATTAGAAGTATTATTCATTATCTACTAAGTGTCAGATTTTAATCTTAAATACTCTGGGCACAGTTGCTTTGTGGTAACATAATCTAGTACTATTCTATTATCTGTAAATAATTTTTTTAAATTTAAAGGACGTAACTTTTGAATGGTTATCTGATCCAGTCTGGCTTTGTGCTAAAACTTGGGTGGAGTACAACCCCTGCACAGCTGGGGTTCTAATCTCCCCTCTACATGTTGTTGTTGTTGTTGTTGTTGTTGTTATGGTGCCTGAACATTTTGTTGTTGTACAGAATACGATTCTGCCAGTCAGTGATGCTTTTAAGAACAAAATTGAAAAATTCCTATATTAAATAGCTGTAATCTGCAAAACAAAATGTAGCTTGGATAATTGAAGATACATATTTATCATTTGTGCAATATCTTTTGCTTTTCTTGACTTGTGCATTTATAATTCTAAACAGGTTTTTATGATGACATTATTAATTTAGAGTGGGTATTTAGAAGTCAGCTTTACAGTTTTCTGGGATTGAAGTAAGTAAGTCTATTTGAAGGAAACATTTGTGTTTCACAGCTGGAATGAGATGCAGATAGAGCCTTGAATGCAAGCAGAATATTTCTCAGTTTACTTAATTTGGTGTATATAAGGAATATTTTCCTAACCACTTAGTATTGATTTGAAATTTTACATATTGTTTTAAATTATCTTACGGTCTTTTCCCAATGTTTGTTCATACAGTGTCGAACTGGAGAACTTGAAACTGTGATTGAGGAGGACAAACAAAAGGCTGTTCAAGTTGAACTTCTAAAAAAGGAAAATGTAAAACTTATTTCCCAGCTGACAGCCCAGGAATCTGTGATTGATGGATTAAAAATGGAAAGAAAAATATGGGGGCAGGAGTTGGCAGAACAGGGTAAAATAGTGGGGTTTTTTCTTTTGCAGAAAAAAAAATGGTGTTCAATATCTTATGTTCCAAAAAAACACTCCAATAGAGTTTTAATCATGGTCCTTGGATGCCTTCCTGATCTTATCCAGTGTTAAAGATGATGTGCAAAAAAAAAAAATTTTCTGTGGCACATGGGCTGATACAGGATCTGTAACAGCAGTTGTGGGAGTCAGCTGTGAATACAGTTTATCTGTTTCCTGAAAATGTGAAAATGCCATGAAGTTTTACAAAGAACTTTTAAACATGAAACTAGAAAAGCAAGGATCTGTAAATAATATTATGTAATACTTCTTGTCTAGGAGGGAAATCTAATATGGATATTTCAGTATATATCTTAAAAGAGTGTTAAATGCTGGGAGAAAAAAAGTTTGGGCATTTTTAATTTTTCTCTATTCCTGTGATTCAGCACCACCTTGTGGTCTTTAGTGGTCTGTAAAAATTGTTAACTATTTTTCAGAGAAGTTTTCAAAAAGAATATAACAGAAGGCCTTCAGTTCTTCATTTTCTCTTAAGTGTTACTTACCCACAGATTAAATCCCCACAGTGGGAAAACAGGCAAACCTTTGGTTTGTAAGGTTCTTATCTTCGCCTCCCTCAGTCCAATCTCCCAACATTCCTCATCTTGAAATTATCTATGAAATGAGTTGCTGTAATGTGAATATCCTGTTTTGTCCAGGAGCTCATCTTGCACAAGATCGGGGGAAACTGGAGGCAAAAATTGAAGTATTAACAAATGAGATTGACATGTTAAAAAAGCAAAAGGAACAGGACAGTGATACCATAAAAATTAAAAACAAAATAGTGGATGATCAGACAGAAACAATTAGGAGACTAAAAGAAGTAAGTGCCATATCTGACAATTTGTGTGCCTAATTTTCACTGGAAGTCTTAATTTTAGCTATCACAAACCCTTTGATAAAAGCTGCATCTGCACTTGCAGTTTTTTGACTCACAAATCACAATCAGGCTGTCAGTGGCAATTCATTTCACTGAGAGCAGAAGAGGGCTTTTTATTAAATAGATGCACAGTGATACTACTTTGAATCTCTCATTGAACCATATTTAAGTACTTTACTTAGACTTTCTTCTCTTTGACTTGCTTCAGTTTATTCTTGATAATGTTTTTGAGGTGAAACAAGGATAGCATAATTCTTCAGTGTTTAAAAGGAAAAAATAATTTTTAAAAGTTTGTGTCACATTTATTTTATAACATAAATATGTTTTATTTTTCCTGTAAAACAGTATTTTGGCAGCAGAATATGTTTTGTCCCAATAATTACGTGTCTCATTTAGAGACTTAAAACTTTATCTTAATAATCAAAGTTTTATAGCATGTTATGTCAAAGTTAGATGCAAAGGTCATTGTTACACAGATTGTGAGCTCAGTGACTTACATATAAGTTGTTTATCCAACTCTTATGTAGAATAACAGTTCAAAATAACTTCTTTCTTATCTTGCTTTCAACTTCAGATTTATGTTTTGATGATTTTTTTTAAATTCAGACTTCTTTCAGATGAAGATTAAGTAACTGACTATCACTTTACTAAGTGTTCTTCATACAATCAGAAGAGTAAACTTTTATGTTGTTCTCTGCTTTTATTCCATCGTAGACTAAACACATACTCTTAAGTGATAACAATAAAGTTAAGGGAGTTTGTGTGTTCTAAAATATTTATCTTCTAAAGGGCTTACAAGAAAAAGATAAACAAATTAAAAAACACCATGAAGAAAATCGGGAAGCTCAGAAATTGCTTCAAATACAGTTGGATGAAAAAGCTGCTGAATGTGAAAAGCTAATGAAAAAACTAGAAAGGCAAAATGAAAGAAAAGAGGAATTAAAGCAACTGCTCGAAGAAAAAGAAGTAGAACTTGATGACATTAAGAATGCTCACAGGTGATATATACAAATCATTAATTCTTTGGGATCATTGTATGCAGCACTGCTCTGAAGTTATTCTTGCTTGCTATTAAAACCCACAAAAATGTGGAAAAATGGAAGCATGAGAAACTTTTCTGCCTTCCTAAGAAGTGGTATTTACATTCATTGTAAGTATATGCATTTTATTTTCAGTGCACTGAAAAAAAGGTGGCAAGGTAAAGGAGAGCTATTAAGCCAGCTGGAGGTGCAGGTTAAACAAATGAAGGAGAACTTTGATTTCAAAGAAAAGAAGCTGATTGAAGAGAGAAATAAAAGTCTTCAAACTCAAAGGTGAACACTTTAATAGTTTATTTTGTGACTGTTCAGTTACTGTAGAGTTGCACTATTAATAACTGCAGAAATGCTCGATTCTGTGGTGAAAGAAAGTGTAATGCCTTTTACTACTTGGTGAGCTCAGTTACAAACTGGGCCTAGAAGGAATTCTTGCTGTAGAGGTGACTTTAGGGAATTGGCATTCAGTTACAACATTGGGCATCTGAATGTCTTTATTTCCATTTTCTTTGAAAATAACCTCATATGGGTTATTTTATATATATATAACTTTATCCTGTCAATCCAACCTGCCCTGATCCCTTCTGTAGAGCCTTCCTGCTCTCCAGCAGATCAGCACTCCTGCCTAACTTGGTGTCTGTTAATCACTGTTTCAGTCTGTGACAGACTGTTTCTAAGTTACCTGTCATTCTTTTCCCATACAATTAGCAAGATTTAAAATGTATTTTCTTGTTCCTCTTACTGTCAATTTCTTCAATCAGTTAATAGTTAAATATCAGATGATACAGAAACTAGTATTCATAATCTGAAAAATTATTTCATATGCTTCTAGAATAATGGAGAAGTTTGCTAAACTGATGATTTTTACTTTATTCTTTGGCCCCCTTCTCCTGTTTTTCTTCCTTCCTCCCAACTATTCTTGAGAAAATACCAGCTTGTTAATAAGACTGCATAAAAAGAAAAAAAACTGGACCACAACAAATCAACAACAAACAACAATAACAGAAAAGCCAAACAAACCACCTCAAACAGTCAATAGTATTGGGGTTTGAAACTGTCTGAAGATTAAAAGTGAACTGAAAATTTTGTTCTAAATAATTCTGTTTTGTTTCAGAATTTTTTTGTAGATTAATTGTATAAAATTGCCTTGCATTTTGTTCCTACATATTTAAGAATCATCCCTTACAAGCAGAATTTGCTTGCAGTTAAAGAAAAGCTTATTTACGGTGAAGGTGACACTTTTCTCTTTCCGTGAGGCACAGGCTCAAAGGCTGTTCACAGGATATCACAGTTCATTCAATTCTTGGGAACCAAAAGCATAAGATGTTTGAAAATAGGTGGAGTTCTTGTCCATGTTGACAGTAGCAAGCTCTAATCTTCATATCCTTTGCTAGTGATTAAATGTGTCTCCTTAGAGAATGCCAGAGATCCTAAACACAGTGCATAAAGCTAGAAATTGTACTTGAGCAAACAGGACACTTTTGATGCCAATAATATATAACGGTGTTCATGCTTAAGTTGTTAAAACTTTCTCAAAGGCAGAACTGGACAAAGCGAAATACTTCAATTGTTTGCAGGACTGTGATTTTTTTTAATAATTTTTTTAGGATTGCTGTGGAAAAGCTTCATAAAATGGATAATGCCTTCAGAAAACAACTTGAGTCAGTTTTGGCAGCACATCAGGAAGAACTCTTGCACCTGGAAAATGAAAAGGAAAAACAAATTGAAGCAGCAAATGAAAAAGTAATTTTAATACTCAGTTTACACATTTATTGTATTTGCATTTTTATTCTACAGCTGCTACAAGAGTGGTGCTTGGAAGTCTCCTTTTTCAGTCTATCAAGCTGACTTTGCAATCTTTGCACAGCAAGAAAATCTCTAGACTTGTGTGATTGTGATGTTTTATATTCAAGCAAAGTAAAGCTCCATGCTATGCAGCTCTTATGAATCTATAGCTAAACATTTCCTTATCCATACAGGCAAGAGTAATGATGACTATGCCAGATAATCCATTTAACTACCTATGCCAACCTTAACTGCTAGTGTTTCTGTCATCTACTGCATTCTTCTTGCAAGTGCATGACATGACATGACAACTGGTGCCTTTTTTCCTTAGTAAGTTTTCTGTATTGATACAGTACTTTCTACCTCCTAGCAGATGAATACATTTTTTTAAAGAAAAAAATCTGCTTCTGAATCCAGTATCAAGAATAATGCATTGCATATTCAAACATAAGCATATAACTCTTACATTGCTTATCAGTGTTAAAAATTGCCAAGATTATATGGGTTTAGGTGTATTAAGAAAAGCAAGAATTCTGCTTCATCTCTGTGTGCTCTTTCAGGTCTACTCTGTTGAAGAAGAAATGCGGGAGCTTCTGCAAGAAATGGCAAACAATAAAAAAGCCATGGAAAATAAAATACGACGACTTACACATGCACTGAATGATATTCAACAAGACTTTGAAGATTATTAATATTTATACTAAAAATGTATACTACAAAAGCAGTTTCATCCACTACAATGGACTTTTCCTTGTTTTCCAGAAAATTATCTTTGTTGTATATTTTGATAGTTCAGGGAGCAGACAAATGTTTTTACATTATTTTCATAATAAATAGTTATTTCTAACCTTTGTTTATTTTTAACTGCTTTCAAAATGGGTCAAAACATGTACAGATGAAAAGCACCATATGAAATTAGGAATTAGCATGTTTAATAAGAGAAAAGGAGGTTGGAAAGTTCTAAGCCAAAAGCTTGAAACTTTGCTTCAGTGAGGTAAAGATTCTTGTAATGAGAGAACCAAGAATGTTGAATCACAGAAGGGCTTGTTTTGAAAGGGACCTTAAAGATCATCCAGTTCTAACATCCCAGTCATGGGCAGGGACAGTTTCCACTAGACCAGGTTGCTCAGAGCCCCATCCTACCTGGCCTTGAATACTTCCAGAGATGGGGCATTCACAACCTTTTTGGACAACCTGTTCCAGTGCCTCACTACCCTCACAGTAAGGGATTTTTTCCGATCAGCTAATCTAAACCTACTGTCTTTCAGTTTAAAACCATTCTTCCTTGTCCTGTCACAACACACCCTTGTAAATAGACTCTCTCCATCTTTCTTGTACCTGAAAACATGTTTAATCTGCCACTGCTGGAGAACATGCAACTCCTGCGACTTAGAGCAGCTTTTTTGGCAGCGTAGTTTGGTTTTCTCCACAGCAATAGGCTCCCTACCAGGCTCTTGAAACAGAGGAGATAATAACCTAAGAGCTTCTTATAGAAGCAAAAGATAGTCCTTATGTTAATATATTGTTACACTTTTTTCATGGTGGAGGCTTTACCATCTCCACAGTACTCAGGTGTTTACTTCATTTGCTTGTTCTCAGAAGATCCTAAACTGCTACTGAACTCCCCATTCTCTGAAGCATTTTCATGCAAGGGAGCCGTGAGCAGTAAAATCAGGGGAACACGCTGGTACACCAGGTGGGGCTGTTTCATCTCCCCTTGCACCTCGCAGTAGCTGCAGCAGAGTCCTGCTGCTCCAGTGACCATAGCAGCCCCTAAGCCGACTCTATTATCAGTTGTTCAGAACCCAGGTTTTAGCACACTGGCACAGTGCAACTGATGGTGCATTTTGGTGCACAGCAGCCCTTTAAAAGTACTTTATTTAGTGCTAGTAAAAAGCCCTGGCCTTTTTTTAACTGTGTGAGGCCTGCTAGGTTTGTTATTAATCTGTTAATGAAAGCTTGCTGTGTGAACCAGAGCTTGATACCAGCTGCTTCTTGTTATGAGGTGCAGCTTAAGGGAAGACAAATGCCTTGAAAACATGGGCACAAGTTAAAAGCAGAGGCCATGGCAGTGAAAACAGCATCCTGATGATCAGTGACTAGTCTTTAACAAAGCACAACATTGAAATCTGGGAACAAACTGTTTTAAAAATGGAAGTAGCAGTAGCAAAGCAAAGTTAAAAAACAGGCAGCCCAACAACTGAATGAGGCGCCTGCAAGAGCCTGGGAAAACACCCCCTACTCTTCTTTGCATGGGGGAAGGTGTGTAGGGCTGGGACTTGTCTAGAGATTGTACTGTCTTAGAAAATGGTAAAATCCCAAATTTGTGGAGGGGGCAGAAAGCAGACACCTGCATCAGCTCTGACTCCCTGCATGGAGTTCCCACACCTGACCGATGAAAACATCAGGAGTGAGCCATCAGCAATAATGGTATATCAGCACTGTAGTACTGTCAGGTAAGGTAGGAGAGAGATGTTAAGGACTGTTTGCTTGGAATCTGTGCCATTGGTTCATAATATGTAAAAGAAATGTTGGTTAGCAGGGTATAAGAACATACTCTATAAGTTTTCTAAAAGCAGAAGAATTATTTCTTACTGTAGTGCTGTAAGAACTATACTCTGTCCACCCTATGGGAGGGAAATGCTCACCTGGAAAGCTGTTCAATAGTACTTTCATGGATCTCACTGGTGCAGAAAATGTGCAGCACTTCAGAGTGCTTTTCTGGCATGTTGATCAAGGGTTTCCTGGGGCACTTCTTTTTTTCTTTGTTTATTATTTGACCAAGCTACACTTTGGGTGAAGTAATTGAATACCAGGAATGCACCAGGAAGTTAAAAGAACTTATTCTTGGCCTGATTCAATTTCTTCATATCTCCTTTGAATTTTAACTCCAAAATTGTTGTTCTGAAACTTTCTGATTTAATCATAGGGAGTTTTTAACAGTTTTAACATGATTTTTTTCTATTCCTTGCTCTTGGCTCAGGAATTTCATTTTACAGTACTTGGGAACATGCATGTTTTAGTAGTGCTTGGAACATTAGTTTTTCTTGCAGATAACTCCATCTTTAGCCTTGTTTCCCTCTTTATGCTTACATGGCTTCCTTAGAGCTTTTTAATAAGTGTTTAAATGATTTTTACCTTCAAAATGGTAAAATAATAAAGACATGGTGAAATTGAAAGCTGCACCGAATATACCTAATCACAAGGATAAATTTCAACCCAGCATAACTGAAAGACATAATAAAATAAATAAATTTAATTAAATAAAAATATAAACAAAATATGAACACTGACCTTTTCAGATGCAAAGCATGCTCTTATTCATTAATCGTGACAATTTAAAATCAATTCCATTCCTAGACTTTGTTTTCATTTCCCCACTAGAGAACGATCTATCTCAATCAATGTGAGTACGGAATCAAGAAATTCTTGTGCTGCTTGAGACCAGGAGGACGGTGGTTCCAGAAGTAGAGTGTGTTACCGTGCACACGTTGCCCTGACCATGCGATTGCCCGTGCGGGTGCAGCTCCTGCGTGCCGCGGCACACCCAGGGCCCCGTGCCCCACTGCCGTGTGCGATGGACAGCTGACGGTCTGCTCTCCTTTAAGTGCATCCCCGCAGCTCTTACACAGTATGGACTTTAAATCTTCTCTGCTTTTATTCGATAGTAACTGAGGGAAAGATGTGTACATGAATTAAGGCCAAGTATATATAGACACCTGTGGAAGGGACTGGGTAAGCATCCAAAATTCCCTGTGCCCCTGGCCAGATCATCAGCTTGTCCTGTGCCTGGTCTGGGCGGTGTGAGAACACCGTCTGCAATTAATCTAAGTGGTTTAATTTCAATTTCAAACGGTGAAATGAGCGACAAGGAGCTATCGAGGCGGGGACAGGCAGGCTCGTGGGACACGTCAAGCCGACTCCAGGCCTGCGTTACCATTACGGGGACGCTGAGCAAGTGCCGGGAGCGGCCCGAGCCAGTCAAGCGCAAGCCCTCTCTCTCAGGCCGCGGAGCCTCCCGCCTTGCCACGGCCGGAGCGGGGCGGGCCCGTCCGCGCCGCAGCCGCAGCCCCGCGGCCGGCCCGCGCCGGTGTCCAAGCAACGGCGGCGGCGTCACTTCCTGCGGGCCGCCCCTCCCGCCGCCGCCGCGCTGGGCCGGGGGCCGCGCTCCCGCTCGGGCCGTTGCGGCGGTCGCGACACGAGGGCCCGCCGGCGGCATGGCCGCGGCGGCCGAGGCGGCGGGCGGCGGCAGCAGCCGCCACGAGAAGAGCCTGGGGCTGCTGACCACCAAGTTCGTGTCGCTGCTGCAGGAGGCCAAGGACGGCGTGCTGGACCTCAAAGCGGTGCGAGGGCGGGGGGGCGGCCGGCGGCACCGCCGGGCCCGGCCGGGCACAGGGCCCGCGCCTGCAGCCGGGGCGACGCAGCGCGGGGGCCGGGCAGGGCCGCCCGGTCCCTCCTTCTCTCCTCCCTTCCTTCTTTCCTTGCAGCCCGCCCGGCGTGGTGGGGCCTCCCCCGGCCGCTGACGGGCTGGGGGTGCCCGGTGATGGCTGACAGCCGCCGCTGTCGGCTGAAACGCGCCTTTCGGCGCTTTATAAAGGAGTGTAAGGGGCACCGTGTGTTAAGTTTAACTTACTGAGAGTGGTCTTATTTACTATGCCCTGTTCTGGGCTCCTCAGTAGAAGAAAGATAAAGAGCTACTGGAGAGGGTCCAGCGGAGGGCTACAAAGATGGTGCGTGGTCTGGAGCATCTCTTATGAGAAGAGACTGTGGGAGCAGGCCCTGTTTAGTCTGAAAAGAAAACATTGAGAGCAGGTCTCATCAGTGCATATATATATATATATATATATATATATATATCTTATTGGTGCATGCCAAGAGGATGGCGCCAGACTCTTTGGTAGTGCCCAGTGAGAGGAGGAGGAGCAGTGGCCATGAACTAAAGCATAGAAGTTTCACCTCAACATGAGGAAGAACTTCTCTACGTTGAGGGTGGCAGAGCACTGGAACAAGCTGCCCAGGGAGGTCGTGGAGTCTCCCTCTCTGGAGACATTCAGAACCCACCTGGTTGACTTCTGTGCACCTGCTCTGGGAGACCCTGCCTTGGTGGGGGTTGGACTAAATGATTTCCAGAGATCCTTTCCTGCCCTAGTAGTTCTGTTATTTTTTTTTTTTTACTGCCCTATGTTGCTCCGTGCACTGACTCAGTGTATGGACTGCTGTTTAAACCTGTTTCTTGCCCACCCCCCTCCTTTAAGCAAGAGAAAACCATGTTGAAAAACAGACCATTGCTGCTTTATGCTTTCTATTATGTGTGAATGAAAGAAACTGAGTTGGCATAGGAGTGACAAATCATTGTCACCCAGCTGTGCAGCCAGCCTGCTGCCTCCAAGGCATGCTCTGGGCTGCAGCAGCTGGAGCCTCTCTAGTGAAGCTCTGGGACTTGACAGGCTCCTGGGTGCCAGGAGGTCACTGTGTTGCAGGAGAGATCCTTGCCATTGTGTCCTGCCAGTTCCCTGGAGTGTCCTGCTGCTCTGGCCCAGGAGCTCGGGCCCTCTGGGCTGTCGGGTGTGCAGTGCATTGAGGCAAAGGTGTGATAACCTAAGTGGTAAAGGTCATCAGTGAACAGCTGAGGTGTTCAGCAAAGTGCAGCAAGAGGCTGGCTTGGTGCTCTGCTTCAAGTCCTTTCTGGAAAACTGACCTATTTTTTGATTACTCTTAATAGGCACCAGGAGATGAGTGGTGTTCTCAGAGCTTTTTTTGTACATCCCTGTTCAGAGTGGATGCACTTTGATGATGTTACTCTGGCTAATGAAACCTCAGGGTGAGCAGGGAAGGACACTGATAGGTTTTATACTCCTCATTTAGTTATGCTGTGGTCTGGACAAGTTGATGAGCTCCTTAGTATTAGTTGCCTCTGTATCTAGCAAAACAGAATGAAGATGTCTAGATATTTGGGATTGTTGTGCAGCTTCCTTTAGTGTGTGTCGTGTCCTGAGAGCTGTTCCAGGTCAATCTGAGAAGCAAAACATACTCAGTTTGAAAGACATCAGACCCAAAAGCTTGACTTTAAATGCTAAAGAGGATTGACTTGAACAATAAAGTTGGGCTGTGTAGTGGGATGGAGCAATGCTTCTTCTTCTCTTTAGTGAGAAAGGTACCTACTCACAGGGAATAAAAGGGTTGATAACTCTTCTGTGGCTAAGTGGGCATTGCAGCCTATCACAGGCATTTCTGCTCAAGACCTATTGGAGACTGGTTTCTGAATTACAGGTTACAATTTGTTGAAAGTAAATACTAACTGCAGTGCATAAACTCTTGGTACTTTGATAAGCAGTGAGTCATAACTTACATTTCTGAAACTGGTTTTCTCCTAAATAAGCCATATATCTAAGGAAAAATGAAGACCAGTTTGTGTTAAGCCAGTGTGCTCAGCAAACTGAAGAACAGGGCAGCCTCGAAATGGAACAGAGCATTCCAAGAAATTATTTGAGCAGTGGACACCTTTAAGTGTCTCCCTGCTGACTGGTATTGACTGTCTGATGTTGTGCTTCTGATTCGTATTACTGTAGCAAAACCAGAACTAGAAAGAAAATAAAATTTGAAAACAGGTGGATTTTCAGCTCTGTGATTTAGCAGTTGAGAAGGAAAATCTGTTCTGTGGGACATTTTCTGGTGATCTTTAATACCTCTATAATTATAGTTTAGCAGGGTGTAAGAGGAAGCTGTGAAAATGTTTTAGTGCTGGACACGAGTAGCATCTGAAAAATTGTGGGAATGGAAGTGAGAATTTTCTTCACTTGAAATTTGAATTTTGTATTTACTTTGAAATCCAACAGCAATTCTAGAGTAATGATATCCTTGTCATGGAATAGCCCTACACAAAGAAATCTAGTTATGAAATTAGGTTTAAAACACTAAGGGATGATATAGAAGGGAAAGAAGACTAAATTTCTATCTGCAGCAACCCATGAATTACAGGGAAGAGAGAAAAAGAGAGAAAACATGAGTGAATAAGGGATAAGCCACTTGAATGGATGCTGTTCATAGTGTACAATACTTGTGCCCTGATTTCTTAAGTGGGCTTCATTTCCAGCAGAATACCATCCCTGCTCTAATGATGGTTTGGTGTTTCTGATCATCAGTGCAAAACATGAGATATTCTAAAATCTACTTGTTTTAGAAGTGTACTGGTCAGGAGCAAATAACTGCCTTATGCTTGCTGTACTCCACAGAAGAAGAAAGAGCCTGTCTATTAGATTTTATGTTCCCTTAGTGTTTATGTTGCAATGACATTCAGTACTTCTACATGCAGTTTGGCAAGAGCACCATTCAATTTAAAACTCTCACCAAACTGTTGACAGGCCTCTTGGAGAGAAAATGTTGTCGTGTGGTGCAGGCAGAGTTCAGAAGGTGCAGGACCTCTTTACTTTGGCAGACACACGGAGAGAGCAGGCAGGCAGTGCTGGCTCTTGTGCTTTAAGGTTCTCAGTAATGACTCTGCCGTGGTGGTCTATCGAGCTCCTCCTCTCTCTAGGGCTAATGAAGCACATTTACAGCTGATGATTTCTGCTGCTTTTTGTCAGCTCCCAGGGAGCAAACAAGTTGGGGGGGGGGGGCGCTACAAGCTTTCACTTTTCCTGGCCTTTCTTCCTTATTTCTGGTCATGTGTGCCTGCCTGCAGCTGAACCTGTGCTGTACAGTGTGTTTTCTGTAATCCAGGAGCTGCAGGATTGGAATGTATGCAGAACCATAGCTCTGTGCTTAGATACTTTATTCCAGCTCTGACCCTTGTCTATGCACTCACGAGTACTTGGCTTGAATACATGCTTAATCAAAGTATGAGGAGATATTAGGAGCAATAATGATACAGTTCAGCAGCTTAACATTAGAAGGATTTTATAAAAGAGCTCTGAATGTGGAAGCTGTGTCCACCCATATTAGCAGGGCCATTGTTGCAGATGTCCCTTTCTTGTCACAGGCTAAGAGCTGAGTTTTAACAATGTTTTTAACAACAGATTTGTTTCAGGAAGCTCTTTTAATTATTTAAATTATTAGGGAATTGTTTATGTGGAGGACTAAACTTAATTTCCGATCCATGGCAGAAGGTATCACATTGATAACTGCTGAAATGTCAAGGAGGAACTTCTCAATTGCTTTTTAAAATATCTGTGAAATTTTTAATAGATCATCAGATTACAAGGTCTGTACAAGAAAGCTAGTGAATGTCTGGATTAAACTTCTCAGCTTGGGAACTGGCCCTAGCTTGTGTTGGAACTTGTTGTAAGTAGCTGAATTTCATAGAAGTGATTGAATTGTATACAGGGATAGTCAAGTCAAATACCTGTGTAACTGTGCTGTTCATTTTCCTATGAAATGAGCCCCTGTCCTGGGGATCTGGAGCTGGTAGTGGTGAATCTGCTGCTGGTGTTCATGGGAGCTGTGCTTTGGGCATACAAAATGCAATGGCATTTAGAGTGGAACAATTACTTCAACTTTGAAACATTTGAATTTGGACACTCAGAAGTGACTTTTTCTTTTTTTTTTTCCTTTAAATATTTTAAGCTTTGGTTTCATAGATTCAGATTTGTACACTGGTATCTTTTGCTATTAGTACAATTCAAAAATACATTACAATGAGTAAAGCATTTAAATTTTGTAGACAGGCCTTTGGGAAAATTTCAAGAGGTAATGAAATCTATCTCCAGAGCAATTTCTTCATTGTTCAAGCCATGAGTAGTATACTAAGTCCTAGGTAAATATGTGGAGCAGTGGGGAAAAAAGCAGGAAGTTGAATAGCATCTAAGTGTGTGCTGTCCATTCCTTGCACTGAATAATGTAAACAGCCTCTAGAATAACTGAAGACTGTGAGATGTATGGGGTGCTGATTCAGCATTGTGCAAATGGCATCAATTCTGTCACTTGCTAGAATTTTAGGGCTCTTTTGCAGTCCTTGGAAGCAGTGTGTACATATGCAGCAGAAATTGCAGATTAAGATAGCAGGTGCATACCTACTGAAACAAGTAATCAAAGAGCTTGCTTCCTTGGCAAGAACTAAACTGCACTTTATATGTATTTGCATGCATCTTGTTTTGTTAATTAAGAAAATGTTTTAAAAGACTCATGCAGAAGACCATACAAAAGATAAATGGTGCTAATGGTGTCAGTGGAAACAGTGTTTAGTGGGTACATCACTGTCAAGGAGAAAGAGCAGTATTTATACTTCATGGCTATAAGAGTATTTTTTATAAGCTCTGTTCTTTCTTTTTATCCTTTCAACTTTATTTCAGTAGCAAAAGGTAATTGTAGTATTAAGCAAAGAAATTTCCTTTGAAATTTCCTTCCAGGTTATGGTTTTCTTGAGCTGTGCCTTTTTTCATTTAGACTACTTACAAAAAGCATGCATTTAATAGATTGTTGGAACAAACTGAAATAAATCATTATGTTCCTGTAGTAGAAATTATTTGCATTTATGCATTGGTTCAAATTCAGAAGTCTTTGTCTACCCTTCTCTTTATTTTTCTTCTATTTGTTTAATATATACAATCCTATGTAATCATTGTATTTAAGTGTCCTGAGTAACTACAGAGTCAGACTCCTCTCTGCTTTCCCTTCTTTTAGTGAATATTCTTTGAACTTGAGCTGCTTTTCAGGTGTGGAAGGCATGAAGAGTTAAGATAAAATAAGCTCATTTGCTTATTTTATCTTAACTCTTTGCATCAGTTACACAAAAGTCACCATGGAGAGAAAGAAGTAAGGCACGAAGTGGTTGCCTCTGCCTGGTGCTGCTTTGCTCAGAGGGGCGAGGTGTGGCAGCCCTCAGATGCACTGCACAGCTGGCTGTGTGTCTGTCAGCAGCTCCCTGGCAGCTGTTCAGGGTGCTGGTGCTCAGTGTGACAGATCGAGTGAGCCCTTGTGCTCTGCAAGGGCCATTTGTGCAGGGACAACGCTGGCCTGAGATCCTGCAGCTCTCCTGCAGCCACCTTGTGAAATTACAGCCCTGTTTCGTATCCTAGCACCACTGAATCCAAACAAAGGCTGTAATAACCTTGAGTGTCAGTGGAAGGAGTGATAAACTTATGTCTTTCAAGCTTCAGAGGCTTGGCCCACTGCACGGTATCACTGCCTGCCTTCCATACCTTTTCCTGCCCTCCAGAAAGAGCATGGCAAGCTCCTCCATGCAGTTGAATGTGCTCCAGATACCGACCATGGTCTTTGCAAGCCCTATGAGCCCGTTTTGCTGTTAGAGGATAGCCTGTTGGCCTTCAGCCAGGGGACTGCCTCTTGTGCTTTGTAGCACTGCCTGCAGGTGCTGAACTTCAGAATTCATGGTGGTATCGGGCTCTTGTAGAGTGGAACCTTCTCTTGAAGTTACGTTAGATGGCGTTTTTCCAAGGGAGTGGCTTTCCCTCAGCATGCAAGTTGCTGATACTTGTTCTCTCAACAGGCTGCTGATACTCTTGCTGTGAGGCAGAAGAGAAGGATCTATGATATCACCAATGTTCTGGAGGGGATTGATCTCATTGAGAAGAAGTCAAAAAACAGCATTCAGTGGAAGTAAGTTATGTCAGTTCTGCAAATTTTCACATGCTTAAGAGCAACAAAAATTGCCTCTTTCTACTTCTTCCGGCTGGATATGACACCATAAAATTAACATTGTGCTAATCAATGAGCAATGTGATATTGTAGAAGTACAATAAAGTTGCAAATGAACTGTGTTTGTTTTCCCTTTAACTTGTGTCTGTGATATATAAAATCAGGTTTAAAGCACACAGAAGAGAATCTTTCAGAAAACTTCTAGTGCTACTTTATAAATAGCACCTGTAGTTGAAAAATTCATCCTGAATGAATCTGGGAGGGCTATTAGGACACACCATCTCCACCCACCTGCCTTACCACAGTCTGTGCCTGTTTTCTCTTAGGTCTCTGAAGGTAAAAGCTCAAGATAAGAATTCTAGGGGAAGGAGCTAGGGCCTGCAAAACAGTTCCAACATAACAAGAAAAAAAGCGTTGCAAAAGAAGATAAATTTTTGTAGATGGAAATTATAAATTTAATCTGAATTTAAGAATTTTCATTTTCCTGTCAAAACACTACTGAGAGGCTAAATGTTCATTTCCTTGATATTGAATATTAGTAGATTTTCCAAATGTTGAAAATAGTCTTAAGAAATTATCATTGGATGTTTGCTTTAGATTTTTACTTGTGGTTTCATGAACCCTTGTACCTTTTTAAGAGGAGTAGGTGCTGGCTGCAATACAAAAGAAGTCATAGACAGGCTGAGGTATCTGGAAGCTGAAATTGAAGATTTAGAGATAAAAGAAAAAGAATTGGATCAGCAGAAATTGTGGCTTCAGCAAAGTATCAAGAACGTCATGGATGATTCTACAAACCACCAATATCCTTTTAAATTAATTATGTGAATTCTGGAATTAGAATTGTAGCAACAGTTAAAGCGTGGGTAATGGATAAAAGCATAATGTAACTCATTTAGCAAAGTAGGGCAAGTATTTTTTCAGGTTTTGCTTCAACAAAAGAAGATATAAATCTTATTTACATGACTTTTTAACTTCCATGACTGTGATTGGTAACATGAAAAAAAATCAGCATATATATGTGTGTGTGTACAGCAGTAATTATTACGTCACTAACATAATCCTAGTGTCTTACTTGAAATTAGTGATACTACTTTTCAGAACTTAAATTTTATATTGTTACTAGTGCTTTACATTAATCTTTTTTGTTGCTTCATTCTTTTGAAAAGATGAAGCTATCATCCAAAGATAAATGGAGTTAACAAAGTCCTGAAGCTTCTTGGGTTTCAAACTGGAAAAAAACATCCTGTATATAAATACCAGAGAGCTGCAGCTGCATTGCTTGTAAGCATGTGTCTAGCTGTCTTCCAAAACAGACACCTTGAGAATGGGAGCACTAAAGTGGCCTTCCTATCTATAATACTACTGATAAGTAGTATTAAAAAAATATTAAAAATTACTGGAGTTTCTGTTCAGAAACTGTTTCTGTAAAATGGATTTTGTAGCAAAGGAGACTGAATTTACATGTTAGGAAAAACTTTTGGTCGAGCTGGCACTGGCATTGATTTCCCAGGGAGGTGGGGGAATATCTGTCACTGGAGGTTTTGCAGAAAAGACAAACATCTGTCTGTCTGAACAGTGGGTTGATCCTACCTTGAGGTAGAGGAATGGTATGGAAGGTGAATTCTGAAGCAGTATTTTTTTGTGATTCTGGGAAATGCTGATACATACCTGAATTCTGTATTGTCATATTAGCAAGATAAATGGTATTCTTCAAAACAAGATTTTACATGTTCTTCTTTTTTAGAAGAATCTCTTCTCGTTCAAGCTACACAAGTATTTTTCTTTGTGTATTTTGTTTGCTGATACAGGCATTTTCTTTAAAACACAAAACTCTTGGTATTTGTAACAAGCCATTCTGAAAGTCAAAAATAATTAGTTGATTACATCTCTAACAATAATTATGTTATAGTTTAGGCTCAGTTTGGACAAACTTCTGAAGGGCAGCAAATACTAGTTTTATATTGTTTTAAGAAATATGTTCCTTGACATAAATTACATTTTCATATGTCACCCATGAAGATATCTGCAACTGTTTCAATGGTAAGTTGCTGCTAGGCTGTATTTCTAAAGTGAGTGATTTCTTGAAAAATAATTTGCTAAGTAACCTGCTTTTTTCCTGCAAGTATTTTGAATTAAGAAGTACTTAGTAGTGATCATTACTAGGTAGAGGTCTCATAATGTTCATGGCTACCAAGTTTTGGCATTTTTGAATTGTCAAAGATTGTGTAGAATGGAAGCTCAGCTGGAGTCCTGGTTTTTGGTTTCTTTTTTGGTATTCATACTTTTCAGCAGCTTGCCATGGGCCATTAATGGAACCAGAGACAAGACTTGTTGGTACAACCCTCCAGAAGAACCAGGAGGATCTAAATTTTGCATCATTTTCTGATGGCAGCTGTGGCCAGACAGAGCTTGTGATGCTGTATAAATGGAGCCAGCAGAAACTCAATGATGGGGCATTGCTACTAAATCTAAAGGATTCCTGTACAGGTGGTTGGAAGAAACTGCTGGGAAGTGCTGGCAGAGGTTACTTCACTTGACATCATCTCCTGATCCTGGGGCACCCAAGGGAAGATTGTTGTTCAGCCTCCAGCTAGGCTCAAAACTATCTTTTCTTTGCCACAGGGAAGAATTTTTTTAATAAAAACACAAGATTGGAAAACTACTGCAGTATTTAACAAAAATGGGCTGTTAGTGAAAAGAGGTTAGTCATTACAAAACATGGAGGCAGCTGGCACAGTGCTCACATAGTACTCCACCTAAGTGTTTCTTAGGATGCAGAGAAAAAGCCGTTACTCCAAATTAGTTATGAACAAAGAGGAAATCATATGCAGGTAAGCAGGTAACCTGCAGTATTGTGCCTGTGCTGTGCATGTAAATGTGGTCCCCTGATTTTAACCAACACATTTTCATGTGCATAGTAAGACACAGATGAGTGTGACAGACAGCTGTTACATCCCAGTTGTATGTGCTGTGGATACTTGCCATGAGCTTAGATACTTGGAAATGCTGGCACTGAAGATGAACATTAGCACCTCTTCTTCCTTCTGTTAAATCTCTGTAGTATCACCAGTCATCAAAGTCATAAAGTAAGCTAGACCAGAGAGCTGGTTTAACTGAAGTCGTATGAGGAGTGGCTGAGGGAGCTGGGGTTGTTTAGCCTGGAGAAAAGGAGGTTCAAGGGAGACCTTATCACTGTCTACAAGTACCTGAAAGGAGGCTGTAGCCAGGTGAGAGTCAATCTCTTCTCCTAGGCAACCAGTGACTGGACAAAAGGACATGGCCTCAAGCTGCACCAGGGAGGTTCAGGTTGGACATGAGGAAAAATTTTTTCAAGAAAGGCTGATTAAGCATTGGATCAGGCTACCTAGGAACGTGGTGGAATCACTATCCATGGAAGTATTCAAGGAACAACTGGACATGACACTTAGGGCTGTGGTCTAGTTGACAAGGTGGTGATCAGGCAAAAGTTAGACTCAATGATCTTGGAGGTCTTTTCCAACCTAAATGATTCTTTGATTCTGTGAAGAAATACAACTAGAAGACAAATGAGTGAAGAACATGGTAAATCTTGTACTGCTGTGAGAAAAGGTTTTTGCAACTATTATCTTAGTATTGGAATTCTGTGATTTATACTATGCAATATACTTGGATCTTAGAGGGACTGCACATGTCCTACCAGAAATTCATACCTTAGAGAATTTCCAGATCTCATTTGAGTGGATACTATACAAGTCTTAGGAAAAATACACTTAACACTTTCTTAAAAATTGCTGTTTAACCAGGAGATACGCTTCTAGCAATTCAAGCACCTTGTGGTACACAATTAGAAGTACCTAGACCTGAAATGGTATGTACTGGTTTCTTGTTACCTAAGTGTTCTAGAGCAATAGTGGAAAAGAAGAGCTTTTTCAGAGCAGAGGATTTATCTCTATCCATGTGCAAGAGGAGGGGAGAAAGGATTAGGATTGTTTCAGTTGAGAAGAGAGAGGCCGGTCAGAAAAAAGTGGGTTTTGTACACTTAGACTAATGATAACCCTGCCTTCTATTAAAACCAAAATAAAAAGTGAGTTTCTTCTTCTCTCTTGCTTTTAAAATGTTGCAGCTTTCAAAATAATGCATAGCTGTTATGAATTCTCTTGAGAACTCTGACTTTTATGTGTCAAGTTTCTGTTATATTGGTAAGATGGATCTCTTAGGAAAAAGCCTTTTAGATTTAGTTTTAATATAATTTGGATTTAGTCTCATGGTACTAGACTGGATAGAAAAACAGACAGCAATCTCACTTTAGTCAAAAGGATTAAATTGTTAAGATTAAAGTAGGAGACCAAATTATTTACTTCTGTCCATCTTTAACTTGTTGTTGTTGTTGTTGCAGCGCTTGATTTTAAATAGTGTTTGCATAGTTGGGAGGGAGCATGGTATGAAGCATGATGGCCACTGTGCTTATAGAAGGCTGAAATTCACCTGAGAAGTTTCACAAGCTATTTTTAGTGAGGCTAAGCACAGTCTAATACCGGTAAAAGTATCCAAGGCTAGAGCCATGAAGCTGATCAGTGGTACTATCTTTGTCCATATCTGCTGAAGTAGTTCAGGCAATGGTAAGGTTCTCTGCAAGACCCAAGTTAACAGCTGTGATGTTGGATTTTGTTTTTTTTTCTTTTTGTTGAGGACTAAACCAGCTGATTTTAGTCTTCATCACTTTGTAGAGTTCCAAGTTCTCAAGGAACAGTAACTTTCACAATACACCATCTTTACAGGGACAGAACGGACAGAATAAATACCAGATCAATCTTAAAAGTAGTTCAGGACCTATCCATGTGCTGCTTATAAACAAAGAATCGAGCTCCTCCAAGCCCACAGTGTTTCCAGTTCCTCCACCTGATGACCTTGCACAGCCCCCATCTCAGCCTGCAGCTCCAGCAACTCCAGTTAAACCAGCTGCAGCTCCTCCAAATCCCCCAGAACAATGTGACCCAAACCAAGGACAGGAGTTACCACCAACAGCAGCTGCGGACACACCATCAGGTGGATCCCGGGGTTTTCCTACCTCTGGAGGGTGGGGGAGGAAGGCAGCTGGAGGGAAAGAAGAAACTGTTAAGAAAGGCGGTTGACAAAGGAAAGATCAAGAATTTGCATAGGGTAGCAGCTGTCCATTAAAAAACTACTCCAGGGCCTTAGTGACAGCTCTCAGGAGGTTACAGACACCTCTTCCTCTTCTGTCTGGTGAAACAGATGCTTCCCTCACATCTTACCATCTTACGCTGAACAGGTTTTGGATGTAATCCTGTTAATTATTCTGAGGTGCTTCTCCAGAATGCATTATGGAGCAAAATTGCAAACCTCTTGACGGAGGAGGATATGATTTGAACGCGTACCTTTTAATGAGATTGGTAATGCAGGCACCAGTTCCAGCTATTGTACTGCAAGGTCGCTTACCTTCTTCCACATAGCCACAGTAAGAGGCTGCCTGAATATCAGGTACTTTTTTCATAGTAATAGTAAATAATAGGTAATAGGAAAAGATTTAAGAAAATGCTGTATGACAGCTGCATTCCTGAGGGGTCCTGATTACCTTCATTGACCTTTAATTAACTGACAGTTAATTAAATTGTGACTGTGGAAGGGGAAGACTCCTCTCACCTGATCCCAGACATTGGCCATGTCCCTCAAAAGACCAAGGGGCAGGTGCTGTGTGTTCTGTTTCACTGTAGCAGACTTGTAATGCGCCTTCTTGTCCATGTGTAGATGGCAGCGCCCAGCAGGACAGCGCAGCCCCTGCAGCCCCTTACTCCAGCCTTCCGGAGCCAGAGCTCTATCCCAGCCTGTCTGGAGACAGTGCCCAAGCCTCAGCCAGCTCCAGTGACTACCAGAGCTTGCTGCCTCTAGATGTCAACTGCATTCTCAAGCCAAACTCATTTGACATTGCAAAGATGGAGGAGCCTGCAGGTAGGAAGCAGTAGTTCCTGTTTAAATATTTCACTGGTTCCCTGAGCCCTTCTTTGTGATTGAATTACCTGTGAGTTACACAGATGAAAAAACAGGTCTCTGTTTATCTTCTAATGGAGTCACTGAGGAGCATGCTAATTTTGAGCAAATGAGTTTCTTTGCCACCAAATAAGCCTCCTGGTGTGTCTAGCTCTTGGGTTTTTAAGAGATAAGTGAAAAAAATGTATTGGGGGGGCGGGAACTGAGGGATACAAAGATAAGTATATTTTACATGTACATAGCATACTGTCTCTGCAGCTCCTACACGTTACAAGCCATAGTGTACTTGTCAATTCAGTGTTTTAATGCAAATAATGTGTTGACTGCTATAAACACGTATTATAAAACCCCATATACGTAAAGCATGTGCTCTTGTCTTTCACAGGAAATATCAGTGGAGATATTATTGATGAACTCATGTCTTCTGATGGTAAGTATTTAGCATCTTTTCTAATAATCACAAGTAGCAGCATGGTTTTCGTGTGAACAGCACTTAGAAGGCATCTGTTAAATCTGATGCCAAGAATCAGTATGAAATTACTTCTTTCCCGTGCTGCCTCCTCTGTCACTCTTGTCTTTGCTCCCCTTTCTATTCCCTGCAACAGTTTTATACCTTAATCCAACAAGCACTTACCTGCATGAATAACCCACCAGTACTTAATTTAGAGAAAAAGAAAGAACAAGCTGATGACTAGTGTGCTGCCTTACAATATAAATCTGGTTTAATTCTATTCTGCCTAAAGCTATGTGTAGGTATTTCAAATAAGTATTTCAGAATATAGTTCTGGATGCAGACTGATATATGTCCATCTGTGGTACAGAACAAGTGTCACCCATTTTTTTCTTGCATGCCTTTGGCCATAGGAGTGCAGCACTGAACCACAGCTAGTACAGAATTCATGTGCTCCCTACCTCTCTGCCACTCTCACTGAGGTGGCAGGCAAGGAGGTGAACTCAACTCGCTTTGTTCCTTTTGCCCTGTATTCTGTAAAGCCTGTAATATCTGCCCCCCAAGCAGACCACTTCTGGGCTCATCCAGAAAGAGATGTGGTTGTAAGATCCAAGGAGCAAGATGGGATTCTGTGAACATGCCAGTATGTGGTTAATATAGAAACAGCCTATGCTTCTAGAGCGAGGATATAGATAAAGGAATATAAATATAAATTATGGCTTTCTGGGTAAAGTTTTCAAAAGCTGCTCAGGAACTCCATTGCTGCAGAAGAAATTTAACCCATATTCCACAACTATCACTCCACTTCAGCAAACTGACTTAAAATATCAAGCAAAAAATGGCAGATACATCACTTACTGCCTTAGTTTGAATGCAGTACAGGTTTTCATGGTGTGTATCTTAGTGAGCTTGTCAGATTATCAAGACTATTTTAATAATTAAGACTAACCCTTATGACAAACATACTGAAATATGATAGGGCTGATTTTCCAAGTGTTTTAATTTAAACTAAACTGTTCCTGCTTTACAGTTTTTCCTCTCTTACGACTCTCTCCGACTCCCGGAGATGACTACAACTTTAACCTGGATGATAATGAAGGAGTCTGTGATCTCTTTGATGTGCAGATACTAAATTATTAGATATTATGTCAACCAGACTACTTATCTACCTCTAACTGTAACAATCTAGACTTCTTCATAACCTAAGTATTTGAATAATGAATGTATAACTTCTTAGTTCACTGACTCTGGGAGTATATTTCCTTTTGCTTCCTTTAACTACTTCACAAAACAAATTCAAGAACAAGAAAAAAAGGGCTCTTATCAAAAATTCTGGCACTTTTTCACCTGAGTGTTCTTCTGTCTAAGCCAATTGTTTGGAGCTTTCTTTAGTAAGAAAAGTAAAAATACTTTAAAACCTTTTGATCATTTTTTAAAAAATGATTAGTCTTCTTGCTCACAGTTAACAGCATTTTCTTTGAAGCTTTACTGCCAAGAAGCTTTGTATTTTTTAACTTTTCAAACAATTTTGAAGCTTTCACTGCCAAGTTGAAAAGTGAAGGGTATCAGCTTGAATTATGCTAAACTGTTTCAGTGAACCAATTTTGTGAAGTGCCTTCTGTTTTAGCACTTTAAGTTTCTCACACTGACTTCTGACATTCCACTTTCCTAGATGATAGGAAAGGTCTGTTTGTAGTTTGTATTGAAGTGTGCCAATACTTGTATATTAACAAGATTTTTTTAATAAAATTGTGCAAACAAAGCCATCAGTATTTGTGGTCTTTCTTGCAACCCCTTCATTGTCCATTTTGCATTACAACTGAGATAACAGGCTTGTGGCAGCATCCACATTCACTGGTTCCTCTTCCAGATTTGTGGAAACCTGGGGGGGAAAAAAAAGTTTCAGTTTAAAGTAGAAAACAGTTTCTTTTTATTCTGTTTGGAAAAAAAACCCTCCAGACTAAATAAATATCCATTGGCCAGAAGATTAATGTGACTTTTATATATTTAATTTTGGCGAATTTTGCAGTTATACTTCAATAATCTGGGGGAATTGCAGGATACACTGAAGCTGAGACCTAAGGAGAAAATGCTTTGTACTTTGGGAGCATCGTACCAGTAACACACACGGCCCAGTTCTGCAACTTAGGAGAAAATACTATTACAGCCTGAGTGGTGTAGAGTCCTACTAGCACAGGAGCAGTAGTATAGTCTGAATTCTTGGAGAAATAAATAACAAGCCAGCAGGGACAGGACCACTCTCTCCAACTGCCTTGAAATCCTGGCTTCACTTCATCCTGTGCTGGCAGCACTGTCACTTATGTTTTATTTTTCCCTCAGCCTCTCCTTAAGGTATGAAACTTGATCACCTCAGGCATACTGACAACTCATGTCCACTTCTCCAAACTCCACCTTCCCCCAACAGCAGGATGGTTAAACTGGCATCTCATCCTGAAGGACTGCTTTCTCTCCCTGAAACTGTGCCTAGAGCATCAGTCAGCAGAAAGAGTTTACATGGAGGAATTTGTCAGGAATTAAACTTTTATGAATTAATTCTTGTGCAAGACTGCAAGTAGGCCTGCTTTAAAAAAAAATAGACAAAGGCAAGAGAAATACTGTCTTGAACCCCAAGTGCTGCCAGCAAAACCTCTACTATAGAAATTGCTGCTTCAGGTGTTGGTCCTTCTGATGAGGTAATACAAAGGCTTAGGAATTGGGAACAAAGAGAGGCAGAACTGTTTGTTTCAAAGCACTGTCAGGAGGTTCAGCTAGGGAACAGCCAGGTTCATCCTCTCTGTGTCTATTCATGCAGAGATACAAGTTTCAAATCAAGGGACTAACTTAAAAAAACAATTAGAAATCAGCTAGAATGTAATTTAAAAATATGCTTTTGAAGCATGCTTCAGCATGGCTGCCACCCTCTTCTCTCTCTACTTTAGTAGTTATATAGAATTTTAACATGCTAACTAGGTTTCAGCATTACCACACAAATGAAATTTATAAAACTGGGATTCTAGCTTTAAATCAACTGCATGAATTCACAGATTCATAGAATATTCTGAAGTGGAAGGGAACCACAAGGATCATCAAGTCCAACTCTTAAGTAAATGGCCATTAAAAGAGTTGAACTCAGCACCTTGGTATTACCAGCACCACTCTGACCAACTGAGCTAACTGCCTGCAGCCTAAGAGACACATTATAATGCTTTAAACACACATTCTTTTCATTCTCCTCAGATTTTTTCAAAGGGAAATTACCTGCTGAGTGTTCTGAGGTTCTGCTGTGGTACCTTTTGATAGCTGCCGGATTTCTTTCTGAACTTCAGCAAATGCTTTATTTATTGTGCTAACTTTTTCAGCATTTTTAATGTTTATCTGGGAGAGAAAAAAATACACACATTGGTATTTTTAACAAAAATTCCACTGATGTGAAACTGCCCCATTTTTGTGCAATTATTATGCAGCCAGTGTTACATGCTTTTCAGTATGTTTTACTTGTTACTTCATTAGGTCATCTAGCTGTGTACTAATAAATTAAAAATTAAGAGTTAAACTTGCTCTACTGGAATGGGAGCCCATAGTGATCCAGGAAGAGAACACAGAGAAAACATAAGTCAGGCTTTATAGGCCCTGCTACACCACCCTCAGCTCCTCTTAGCAGGAATGAAGTCCCAGGAAGGGTTCCTTTCTTCCTCTCTCTGGTGAACTGACCCTGGCTGGATGCCAGATGCCCACCAAAGCCACTCCATTGCTGCCTTCTCCAGCTGGACAAGGGATGGGAAATATAATGAAAGGCTCATGGGATAAGGGCAGAAAGAGATCACTCACCAGCTACCATCATGGGCAGAACAGACTCAACTGAACTTGGGGAAAATTAATTTAATTTGTTGTCAAACAAATGCTGCTGAGGAATCTCAGCTCAGACACCTGGAGCACCTCTTCTCCCTCCTTCTTCACTACCTTGGTGTTTGCAGGGCTGTTTCTTTAAAAAATTTTCACTCCTCTGTTCTGACTGCTGCTGGTGGTATGCTTCTTAACTACGTCATTCCAGAGGCACTGCCAGTACCTGATGGGCTCTGCCTTGGCCAGCAACATATCCATCCTGAAGCCAGCTGGCATTGGCCATTTCAGACACAAGGGAAGCTTCGGGCAGCTTTTCAGAGAAGCCACACCTGTAGTCCCTCAAACCAAATACAATTTGTAAATGATTTTACTATGCTGAATTTCTTCCAGTAGCTTACCTTTCATCATCACACCTTGCATCCTAATTGGTCATACTACAGGTCTGGCCAACAACATCTGCCAGGTTTTGCTACAGTATTTAAAGAAACTCTGCAGCTGTAGCACACTGGAATGTGTGTCTCTGGGCACCTCAACTCTCTTTTAGCCCAAGTCTGCCTTTTTAAGTTATTTGATCAAAGATTTTACTTTCAAAGAGGAGGTGCTAGAATATGGACACTCTGGGGACAACTGTCTGTGGTAGAGGAGCAGGGTTAGATGCAAGAGGGCATAAACACTCACCACTGCAGCAAAGTAAGATTCAGCCAAGCTGACCCCTAGCACCTGCTGCTTCCAAAGTCTGGAACAGGATCACAGCCAGGTAATAACCTATTACATTGCAAACATTCCAGAAGCATGCTCATAGGTCTTCAGGCAACCCCAAATTTCAGCATACCTACTGCTGTTTCAAAGACTACCCCCATAGTTCATCTCTAAGCAATTCAAACAGGTAGAAGCAAACTGTGAATGGTTACATATATTCATTTCACTTTCAAAGCTTCCATAATTTCAGAGCACCGATACAGTAACAACAATTCCATTGTGACTGACCACAAAAAACAGTATTAAGAAAGCAGAGGCAATGAGACTGATAGAACAGGCCTGCTCAGATGAACACTTTAACTGGGACAGTGACTGGACAAATACAGCCCCAGCTCCCTGTTGCCTCTGCCGAGGCGTGACGACCTGGTTCGGGAACGGCACGGCAGCCACCTCAGACTGCTCGGGCCAATTACTCACAGACACCAATGTGGTGGATGGTAAAATGGAGTTTATTTCTGAGTTGCGCAGCATTATACAGTCTGGGGTTACATCACTTCCGTCTGCTTGTGTAACAAACAAAAGGGGGGGTACCCTATCTTTCCATACAGCACGTGATCTTCCTACCGCCTGTCCCTATCTTTCCACACTTCCCCCCTTTCTCTGTGCTTAACCAAACGCAGTAACATCTGTAAAGCAAATACTGTTAATCCAACACTATTAAACTGTAAGTTATTAAGCTACTAAAACCTGAGTTATTAAACTTTAATGTCACTGTTCAAAAAGCCTTGCTTAAAGCAGCTGTCGGCGTTCAACTAGCATGATGTTGAGTCCAAACAATTTCTAACAAACAACACTAACTTGTTTAAAATACAGGGTCCAAATATTAACGCCAAAATTATCATAATACAAGGGCCTATGAGAATGGAGATAAGGGTGGTTAGCCACGGGGATTGGCTGAACCATGATTCAAACCATCCCTGTTGGCTTTCCCTCTCTTTCTTCCTTGAGGCCAGTCTTTCTCTCAGTTCGGCCATTGAGTCCCGTACGACTCCCGTATGGTCCGCGTAAAAACAGCATTCCTCTCTCAGGGCCACACACAAACCTCCCTGTTGCATGAGCAAGGGGTCCAAGCCTTGTCTGTTCTGCAAGATGACCTCTGAAGGAGAGGAGAGGGATTTTTCTAAAAGGGAGATGGATTCCTCAATTTTTTGCAAGTCCTCGTCAACGGTTGCCTGCAGCTGGGAAAGCCCTTGGTGTTGGGTTCTAAGGGCCGAAACGCTTGCACCCATGTCGGCAGCTCCCAAACCGAGGAGCTCTGCAAAGGTGGTACTTGTCACTACTTCCCTTTTGTGGAGCTGGTGAGGCTCGTCAGACAGGAGATACATTTCTTCCTCTCGATGATATAGGACCCTAGGGACAATAAGAACTTGGACACAAAAGTCAACGGAAAAATTAAAATTATCAAGGTACACACAGGGACTGACCCCAGATTGCTGGCATACCCACATCCCTGGCCCAGATGGGATCGCCCACTTGTCTGAACTTTGGGGCTGTGTGAACTCATCACAGACGATGCCTTTTTGTCTAGCTACGGTCGCGTTACCTAAACACTTGCCTCGACCCGTAATCTGACTCAAAGTGATCCCTCTTCGGGGAGTATCCCATCTACACTGGGGTGGATCTTGTAATGTTGAGTAGTTGAAAGAGACATTCAAGGCAACACCCTCATAAAAGGGGGGTTTTGAGTCATAACACAGCCAGCATGACTCAGTGAGATCCGGATTTGATTGGTTCAGGGATAAAAAGGTAGCATTTAGCATGTTAAAAAATGGATCATAAGAAGCTGGTTTGGGCATTGAAAGGACGAGTGGTATAGAGGTGGAGTTAGGTGCGTGTGTCCCATGTGTGGGTTTAACGGTAACTGTGGTTCTTTTTCCAGCCCTGTTTTCTGCAAGGATTGGGTTAGGTCCAAGAGAGATGGGCGTCACCTGTGGGAGTCTAATGATTTGGACGTTCACCCAGTGGTCGCGAAAGGCGCGGACAAACACTGACCAAACTTTACCAGTAGCCCAACTTTTGTGTGTTGGTTGCAGGATAGTCATATTATAGCTGGTGCAGGTGTGTCTTTTTCCATCTCGGGGTGTGTATATCAGCCCATCCATGGCAAATCTAGGTTCACGGCAGCCACTAGGAGCATAGTTAACTTGTAGAAACGTGTCAGGCTGCTGTGGCTGCCATCTGTCGCTTGTTACAATGGTTTCGCACCCCCAGTATCCACAGTAGCCGTAGCCTGGGTAATTACAATAGCTTTTGCTTGGGTTAGAGGCAGGGCACCAATAGGTCTGATACAATGATGACTCCCCGAAATTGGGAAACCCCATCTGTGAAGGGAATATGTCCCTTAGCTTGAATTTAAAAGACGGGCTGCCTGGCACTACAGCTTCTTGGATTGCTTTATCCCCTGAGAGGTGACGCAGGACCCACTTGAATGGCTGATGAGGGTAATGCTCAGCATCAGCTGTGCCGACAAACCCTAACAAGAGAATAATACAAAGGTATCGTTGCCGTTTCATCTTCGCCTGTACGGGGCCCTCGGGTGCTGTCGGGCTGTCTGATGGCTGGTCGTTGTTCTTTGGTTCTAGGAGTCCTGGGTGTTGCCAGGGCATTTCACCTTCTTCCAGCGTGCAGGCATATGGGTTAGAAGGACGACTGCAGATCCAGTCCTGCAAAAAGAAACTCACAGCTTTCATAAGTTTGATTCCGCAGCTCTGGCTTAATGGACTTGAGCAGACACCACTTAATTCTATTATCTTTTTTAACTGCGGCATACCCCCGCCCCATTAGGACTATCTTCCACCCTTGTTCCCACTCTCCAAGCTCGTTCCTAATAATGACCAGTGGGCCTTCTTCCAAAGCTTGGGTGGCCCAATGTTTCTGGGTTGGGCTTTTTGCCTCACCACCTCTAGAGAACCAGTTTAATGCTAGCACTGCAGTGGCTAGCAGGCACACCTGGTCTCCTGGGGGAATGGCATTGGTGAAGCCCTCCACTTTAGCTAATACCTCTAACTTGTTTTATAAGGTCTGATTTGCTCGCTTGACTATGGCCTGCCCTGTGCTATTGTACGGAATGCCATGTACCAGAATGATGTTCCACCTGGAAACAAATGCCTGGACAGACTTAGAGACGAAGTTTGGGCCATTGTCTGTTTTAATTTGGTTTGGGACACTGAGCCACGCCATAGCTGTTAACCAATGCTGGATAGTTGCCTTGGAATTAGTTTTAGTGTGTTGTGTGGCTATGATCACTCTGCTGTATGTATCTATGGTTACTTCTAACCAGGCTCAAGGCATCAACAGCTGGGAAAGGGTGAAATCCATTTGCCACACCTCAGAGGCTTTAAGACCCCTAGGATGGACTCCACTGGACCATAGTGGTGTCTTCTGACAATGCGGGCACGTAGCTTCAACATGTTTTGTGTCAGCAATAGGGATCCCACACTTCTTAGCTAACGCTTTGGCCCCAGTGTGAAGTGTTTCGTGTAACCGACAGGCATCTCTAAGTGTCCCTTTGCTGTGGCGTCCGCTTTATCATTGCGGATTTGAAAAACCCCTTTAATCGGGTCATGGCTGTTGATATGGATAACCGATAAGGCGCCTTCTCGGGAATAGAGCGCTTCTTCAATTTTCCCCACCGTGGCGGATGTTGACACACTGGGCCTGGACATGGCTAGGCTGAGCTTGGCAATGAACATCGAGTCAGTCACCACGTTAAGATGCTCTGTTGTGAACAGCCCGCATGCCAGTACTAGGGCCGCTGCTTCCAGTTGCTGGTCTGAGAGTGCATGGTTGGTCATTTTAATGTAGTGCCATTGTTCCTCAGCTTGCCATACCACCACTGCTGTCGAAGTTGCTGAGGATGCGTCAGTGAAAACGGTCGGTCCCGGCAAAGGTCGGTCCATCACTTTCTGTGGGAGGTCAGTGTCTGTGACTCTTAGTAGCTTGGTCAACTGAGGTTTCGCGGCATATCGGACCTCACCAGCAAACCCAAGGAGAGCTAAGGCCAGGTGTTCTGACATTGCTGTTGATAGAGTGGGAAGCTGCTTGAAAAAAGGGAGATGTATTCTGGCAGGCTCAACGCCTAAGTGACTCAGGGCGAGTTTTCTACCTTTTATGATGAGGTTGCCAAGACACTTAACCCCCGGGGAGAATGCACGTAGCGACTTTCCCAAAACTACCCACTGTATGGGCCTAGCTTCATTGGGAGTTCCTTGAGCTAGCGCTCCTACCCCCCCTCCTTCTGTGGACGTACAGATCAAGCAGTACGCCTGGATTCCATCTCGAGAGCGAGCCCAAGGACATCTGGTGTTCAATGACATCAAGTGAGCTTACTGCCTCTGGGGTTAGAGACTTTTTCTCCCATGGCTGCTTCCCTTGCAAAAGAAGATATAACAGGGACATGATTTCAGGGGGAATTAAGACAATGTTGCGGAGCCATTGTAGAGATCCCACCAGCTGTTGTGCATCATGGAGCGTCTTGATATTCCTACGGATTTTTATTTGCGGACGGGCTACATAGGAGCCCGTGATTTGCATTCCTAAAAAGGTCACGCAGGGCCCCTTTTTTATTTTGGCATCTGCAATTTCAAACCCATTTGCTTGCAAGGTTTGCAAAACAGAAGACACTAATCAGTCTACTTGACCTTCTGATGGTGCAGTGATCAAGATGTCATCCATATACTGGATGATGGTAGCGGTGGGGTCTTCACCTCGAACTGATGTCAATGCTCGATCTACTGTGATTTGGCAGATAGTGGGGGAGTTGACCATGCCGTGGGGTAGCACTGTCCACTGAAAGCGCAAGTTGGGACACTGGCCGTTCGGGAACACAACGGAAAAGGCAAACCGCTCTTTGTCTTCCTTGTGCAGTGGTATTGAGAAAAAACAGTCTTAAATGTCAAGCACTGCGCAAGGCTGTCCTTCTGGTATCATGGAGTTTGCGGGCAGCAGCGTTTGGACAGGACTCATTGGTTGAATTTTCTTGTTTACTTCACATAAATCATGAAGGAGCCAATAGCCTTCACCACTTCTTTGGGGAATCACTAAGGGGTTCCAGGAACTGGTGGAGGACTCTACGTTACCTTGTTGAAACTGGTGATCAAGTAACTCAAGAAGGGCAGTCATTCGAGGCTCTGGCAAGGGCCACTGTTTGACCCACACTGGGTCATGGGACTTCCACATCAGCTTGATAGGAAAGGGTGAGTGTGCGGCAGTGGCCCTCAGGCTAAATTTGTCACCCTGACTTTTATTTGAGCTAGGGCATCTCTTCCCAGCAAAGACAGAACTCCTGACATGAAATATGGGAAGAGAGCAATGTTTTTTTCAGGTCCCTTCTCCGCATGGAGCATTATGGCTATTAGTTAGGCATTCTTTCGGGCTCGGGACAATCTTCCGACTCCGCCTACCAGGGTAGCTTCTTCCAGTTTCCAGCGTGAAGGCCAGTTTGTTTCTGGGATAACTGTAACGTCTGCGCCACTGTTGATCAGGAAAGGGATGTTGATGATGATGTGGTCCGAAGGGGAATTCTGTGGGAACATGCAAAGGGGAACATCGTAAAGGCAGCAGCTTCCCCACGCTATGGAAGGGTTATTGCATTCTACGGCCAGGGCCACCCAGGGGTCTCGTTCCCTGGGAGCGGTACTTGTTGATTCGAAGTTGTTCCCGAATTGGACTGAGTCGTTGGGTAGGCAGCAGAACGGGTTGTTATTTGGGAGGGTGGAGGATTTGGTAGCCCCCCCCCCATTCCATCTGGGGTAGGCATAGCTAGGCCGCTTCACATCCCAAGTAAAGGCCCGCCCACCCCCTCCCTCTCCTGTTTCCCTGCGCCTTAGATCTGCAATCCTTTACGAAGTGTCCCCTTTTTCCGCAGGCCCAACACGGTCCTCTGGGTCAATTTTGACACAAGGGTAATGAGTAGACCGAAAATTGCGGGTCATCCGCTTGCAGGCAATTTGGCGCGATGTGGCCCAGCCAACTGCATTTAAAGCATGCAATCACATTGGCTATCGCTGTACAGACAGCAGCCTGAATTGGGGCTAGGTGTTCCTCTTTCGTGACGTGTTTGATCATGGTCGCAAGGCTTGCTCTGGCTGGCAGTGAGCATAAAATTTCTTTGGTAGCTGAACTGCATTGTTGACATAGGCATTCCTGTACGACTGGGCCTTTTGCTTCCGCAGGTAGAGCCGAGGAATCCATCGTTGCCTGGAGGCGGTCCACAAATTGGGTGAAACTTTTGCTCTCGGCTTGCTTTATGGTAGACCGTGGTGCCAGTTTGGCGACTATTCTGCAGGCTATACGGACGGCTTCTGTGGCTGCGCGAGTGGTTGTAGGTGCTGAGGTTCGGTGCCCATTAGTCGCTGCAGACTGGAGCCATGTAGTGGGTGGTCTGCACCAGTTAGCTGGGCTAGCTACTTTGTGCAACTGTCCTCCCACTCCTGTTTGAAAACTATCATTCCCGCTTCATCAAAACTCATTCTGCATGTTTGTTTTATATCTAACGGGAACATATATTCATTTCTGAAGACACTGTCCACAAGAGTGGAGACCATGGTGGAGTTGATTCCTTTATCTGCAATTGCTTTGACGATCGCCTGCACATCTTTGGGATTCACGGGGGTATAGGCCTTTTGCCCTCCGTCTGTGACACAAACTGGGAACGCCAAGGTGGCAGGCAAGGCCCAATCAGCACAAGCGATTTGTATCTTTTTCCAGTCCATGAGTGGAGTGCCCCTCGCTTGCCCCCTTCTTGTCAGTGCAGGAGGGTTATCACCTCTGGTTTTACTTGCATTAACTCTCTCATATTCTGAATCTGAATCGGTGGCAGACCAGCTGTCCGACCACTCATCCACAGCTGGTGTCTGACTCAGAGGCAGAAGTCGACTGACTGGACAGTTCCAGGCTCCAGCACCTTTTTGTAGAGTTCCACCCCTGCTCCTTCTTACGATGGGTAGGCCGTTCCCTCCCCCTACGGCCACTCCGCCCCCTTCTTTCAGAAGGCCTAACCATATAAAGGCATGTCTTGCGGCACAAGTCCTGATTTGGCTTACCGCCTTTATTCACAATCTCCACCCCTCCATGACCACTCCTGCTGTCCCCCCCCTTTTCTCGAACCTCCTCCCGCTCCCACTTGTGCTAACTCGCCATACTTGATGGCCCCTTTCCTGCCCACCCTAGTGTCTGGGCCCCATCCTTCGGTCCACTGCCCGGCATCATTTTGTGGGGCATATGGTGGGGGTCTGTCCCACGCCTCCCCTAGTTCTAAGTTAACGGAAACATTCCTGACCTTGTCAAGTAAGTCGTCCCACAAAGATTTTTGCTGCTTCACGGGCGGGGACTCGGGGATAGGGCTGGACAGGCATGGCGGCGACAGGAGGTCGCCCCGCTCTTGTGAGCTGCTAGGCTCGCTCAGGTCGCCAACCGAGGTCTGCATTGTTGCGCCAACCCCCAGTTCGGGGGTGCCAAGCAAGCAGTCTTGGGCGGCCTTCAAAGTTTCCTGCTCTTGTAAAGCAGTTTGCAAAGCCTGCAAGACCTTACCCCATGATTTAAGATATTTCCCACTACCAGAGGACATGCTGTCCTCTGCCAGGGCTTTAGTGCACCTGTCCTACATGTCCGAGTGGAGTATATCCACTGGGTGGTCAATAGCACCTATTTGCAAAAGTCTAGTAACGGCAGAAATGAATTCTTTAGGCCTGCAATTAATTCCCCATTGCTTATGTAATTGTGATACGACCCTCGCGAGGGCTTCCATTCTTCTCGCTGGTCCGCGAGCGTCCTCCCGCTGGGCTGATCCCACCGCTCCGGCCACCGTTCACCCATCCAGGCAAGTCCCGTTCCCCGCATTCCCTGGTTTCGGCACCACTTGTTGCCTCTGCCGAGGCGTGACGACCTGGTTTGAGAATGGCACGGCAGCCACCTCAGACTGCTCGGGCCAATTACTCGCAGACACCAATGTGGTGGACGGTAAAATGGCGTTAATTTCCAAGTTGCACAGCATTATATAGTCTGGGGTTACATCACTTCCGTCTGCTTGTGTAACAAACAAAAAGGGGGGGGGTATCCTATCTTTCCGTACAGCACGTAATCTTCCAACTGCCTGTCCCTATCTTCCCACAGCTCCCAGCTCTGATCAGAGCGGACAGACTGTTGGTAACATGATGTACAAAGAGCATGTGTTCAATCAGGGCTTGTCACCATATTCCAGATTCACGGGGGTTTTAGAAGGTTCCAGTTTTAACAGTGATTTCCTCAAGTACTCAGGCAGGACTAGTCCACAGAAAGAGGCTCTACAGCTAGCATGGGTACCTGCATCAAAAGTTGTCTGAACAGTTACAATGGGCTTTTAGCTATTAATGAGTAAATTCATTTTAGCGACTTTTTTTCTGAGCATCTTCTTATACTGCTTAATGATAAGTAAATCACATTAAGCCCAAAGGCTTAATGCATTAAAGAACCCAGCTTCAAACACAGAGAATAAAATTTTACTCCTAATAAGCTTTTCAAGACTATGAAACTCAGACATTTCATGAATATGATTTTAAACCTGTTTCTCCATTTATTATACAGAACAGTCTAGACTAAGAGGAGATGCGATGCCAACAACATGAAATTGGTTTTTTTCTAATGTTTGTTACATTTCTGTCTGTCCACCAGATTAATTTGTTATGTGGAGCTTCCAGGAGAAAAATCTGAAACAGCCTTTTTTTTTTTTAAAGTCATTTACTTGTGTTTCTCCAGCAGACTGCAACAGCACCAAATGGGGAAAATAAGCCACTATTTGCTCTTATTATTTTTATTACCAGATGCTTTTCTAGAGGGACAGGTGAACTCTTGCAGAACACACACCTCAGGCTGGAGGCAGAGTTTGAGAAGATACTATATAATGACTCACTGCTCACAGCAGGAAAACTCTTGCTTAGATCACCCCCATCCCTCTTCCCCTGCACTGCTCCCTGCTCCATGACCCACTCTCTCCCTCCTCTGGGCTGTGCTCTTGTACAGACATAAAAATAACAATATTATTTTTGCTTCTTTGTTTTTCTATTGCTTTAGTATGTTACTGTCTCACAGAGGCATCTACAGAGCATCACAGCCATACAAGGGGCAAAAAAGGGGCAGAGAGGAATTAAGAGCAAAACATCCAGCAGTGCACACTCCTAGCTCTGTTCACTGCATTTCACTGATGGTTTTACTTGACACCTAAGGCAAATAAACATCTACTGGATCAGAAAAGGCTCCATCCTTTCTGGTTCTTCCCCACCAAAACACTTCTCTCTGCATTCATTCATTCATAATTAAGTTTGTTCAACTCACCAACCCAACACATAAAAATGCAAAATGTATTTTTAATGGCTTTTGCTGCTGATTTAGCAAGTTGAGTCACCTAGTGGGCGTAGCGTTCCTGAGCAAGAAGAGCTGTGGGAATGCAGCCCAGAGCCTGCCAAAGGGATCCCTTCCGGGACGAGGAACGTGATGGAAAGGAGCAGGACTTCCCCTTGTTAGTTATACTAACTATGCCCAGTGGTTTGGATCAAGGCATTTTGTTAAACTCAACCCTGAATTACACCTTCAGCGACGCTGTGAATGCAGTCCAGTGAACGCGAACTCGCTGGACTGCTAATGCACCCTTTAGCATCGCATTCCCGAGGACAAGGCGCGATACTATCAGACACTTCCCAAACGACACCCCTCAAGCACAGCCGGATGCCCTCTGCGGCATATGCCTGCGGATCAGTGAAATGAACTTCTCGTGCTTCATTTTTTTCAGATGATACATCCACATACAAACCTAATTTTCGGGTCAAAATCGTGCACTTTGCCGTTTTGTGCCCGGACGCACACTGCCCCTAAAACAGTTCGATTTAATCACTTCCGAGCACTTGCTGCGCGCCGCAGCGCGGTCTGAAGGGAGGAAACCACGCCGAGCCGAGGCCTCCCGCGGCCGCCGCAGCAGGGCTGGGGCCCTCCACGTGGTGGAGCGCTGCCGCAGCCCGGCCAGCACCTCCTCCCACCGCGGCACTCACCTGCTTCAGCCCGGAGGTGACGGGCCGCGCCTTGCCCTTGGCCTTGGCCTTGAGGACGCCGCTGCGGGCGATGCGGAACACGCTGCCGGCCTTGCCGGCCCCGCCGCGGCTCTTGCCCATGGCGGCTGCGGAGGCGCGCGGGCGGGTGACGTCAGACGGCGCTGCGACGCAGGGAGCCGCCAATGGCCCACAGGGCCGCGCGGGCCCGCCAGGGGGCGAGCGCCGCTTCGGTGGGCGCTGTGGAGCCGCACCGCGGGACGGGACTGGCGGAGTGGCAGTGGCGCTGTCCCTGTTCCTGTCCCTGTCCCTTCCCGGTGAGGTCCCGGCGTCAGCTTCGGCCCCAGCCGTGCTTGCCTCTCCCGCGCCTTCGCAGTCAGCTTTTGCAGCACGGGAAGGCTGAGAGTTCCTTAGCGCGCTCCCGCAGCCCAAGGGCTGAGTTCAAAGCTCCGCGTTGCCACAAGCACCTGCCCCATGGGCAGCCCCCGGCACGCGCGCCGCTTGGATAAATTCCCACTGTCCCACTGGGTTGTGGGACCAGCTTCTGCCTCACGGCCGCGCTTGGACTCTTCCTGCGGCCTATTCCAAAGGGAATTTGGTTTACACCCATGGGAGAAAACCGGGAGGGATGCAGCGGTGCGGACTTGGCTCTACTTGCGGGAGTGGCGGGGGTGACCCCAGGAATGGGCACTGCCGTCTTTCCCTGCCGCACAACTCGTGCTCTGGCGGGACGGGGGCTGGTGGAGCCACCTTCCCTCTGTTGGAGCGGGCTCTTGAGAGATGGCATTGAGTCCCCCCCGTGGCATCGGGCCACCCCGACGGTGCTGGGGGGAGGCTGGGGAGAGCTTCGGTGTCGAAGGCCTTGGGGCGACAAAAGGGACGGACGGGCCAGGAGGCCGGAGCGCTGCAGGTCTCCTTATCAGCGCCCGAGGATCGGGGCGTCGCCGCCCGTCGCCTTCAAATCGGGCGCAGCCGCCTCTCCCGCCCCAGCCCGTCCCATCCCATCCCATCTTGTCCTGTCCCGTCCCGTGCCGGCAGGAGAGCAGAGCCATGCTGCACTGGGGATACGACGAGCACAACGGTAGGGAATAGCGGCCGGGGCCGTCGGGGCGGCCAGCGGGGTCCTGCGGGCAACACTTCCCGCGTGGGCTGGGCAGCTCTCGCGCACTCGGGAGAGCTGGGTGAGCTGAAATGCTTTGCAGTGAGAGCGAGCCGACTTTTATCTCGGCATTCTGCAAGGCAGGCGGCTGAGAGGTGTCCCTGTGTGCGGCATCGCCCGCAGAGCCGGGCCGGGCTTGGCTCCGGGTCGGGTCTGCCGCGTTCCCGCTGGGGAGTTCATTCGCTCCTTTAGCTGAACAGTTGCGTGCACCGATCGCCTACGTGGTTGACAGCTGCACTGATAGGAACTGCTGTACCCAGCAGTACTTTTCTGATTCCAACTCTGTTCTGCTTCTTCTACACGGTGGGAAATCCTAGTTACTTGGCTGGGTTATTTAAATATATAACTATGCACCTAAGAGGAGATGCTTTTGGATTTTAGTTGTTCGGTGGTTTCCTTCATCTTGCCAGTCTTTGAAGTCCCAAGATGGGCTCATCAGCAGGCTTAAAGACTTGGTTCTGTTTTGCATCTTCAGTCATGCAAACGCTGTTCCAGTGTGCAGACGGTCTCACAAGTCATGCAAGTAGAAATAAAAGTATTTTTGTAAATTGAAGGCTCAGCACTGATAAAATACATGGAATATCTTATATTGTCTGTACACAAAGAAATTAAATGCTGTGACAGTAAAGGCAGACAGCTATATATTTGCATATACTAATGCCTATAAGAATACGCTTTGTGTATATTACTACTTAGATTTTGAAATACTCTTTGTACGTAGAAAGTACTACCTTTCCTTCCTAGCCCTCTTGTTCCACCTTTTCTGGATGGATGTACTTTTCCTGAAAAACTGGGTGGTGGATCACAGGGATGTTGCAATGATTGGGTGTGTTATCTGCTGTTGTGCAGTCTACCCTACCCCTCCCCTGAAGACGTAAATGGGTCTTGTTTTTAATTTTTTTTTCTCCATATGTTTCTATGCTTTGAGCTTCACCTGCACTGCCCAGATAAGAAGTCCACTTTGCCTCCCTTATCCTGTCTCTTCTTGTTTGCTATCCTCAACTTTTAGAGAGGGGAGGCCACCAGAATGTCTACTGGGGTGGCCCTAGACGTTGTTTGAAGCCCCATCTCTCCTATAAAACTCTATTTACTGCCTGTCTAGTAACATATTTGAGGTGGAGTTTGCCTTTCACTCCTTTCTTGCAGCCCCACAGCAGCTGTGGGGTAAATAGTTCCCCATCAGTCTGTGCCCTTTCCCACACCTTTCACAGGAGGTGAGAGGAGGGAGGCATGGATATTGAACACTTCAGTGCTCTTCCCAGCATCAGTTTTATTTCTTAGCTTTTTCTCTTCTCCTGCATTTATTTTACTGTTATTATGGTTCAGTTGAGTAGCAGGTGAAGGAAATTGCTCTGATTCTTGAAATTTTTTTTTTTGCCTTCGTGGCCTTGAAAATAGTTTCTCTGAAACTAAGATTGCCTTTTGGAATTCAGACAGAAATAAAGTGAAATAAATTAAATGTGGTGCAGTTATATGGTATGGTTGACTGCCTGAAGAATTGAAAAGACATCTGTGTTCACTCTGAGTTCTGCAATTGCTATTTTCAACAGTCACAGCATAAATCATTATGTGCATGAAGTAAACTGGCAAATATTAAAACATACATGTCTGCATATATGGAATATCTATATTTGAGGACATGGGCTTACAGTTAGGTAAAGAATTAAAAGATTTGGGGATTGACACTGACTGGACACCAGGTGCCCACCAAAACCGCTGTATCACTCCTCAGCTGGACAGGGCAGAGAAAATAGACTGAAAGAATCAGGGGTTAAGTAACTCTCCAGTTACTTTCAGAGGCAAAACAGACTTGACTCGGGGAAATTAGTTTTATTTGTTGCTTATCAAATCAGAGTAAGGTAATGAGAAAATGAAACACCTTCCTCCAACCCTCCCTTTATCCCAGGCCTAACTTCACTCCTTCACTCCATAGGATTTTTCTATGTCCTCTCCTGCACCAGCAGTGGTCAGTTCATCACATGTTGTCTCTGCCTCTCCCTTCTCTTCAGCAGCAGGACTACTCACACTCTGCACCTGCTCCAACATAGGGTCTCTTCCATGGAAACAGCCTTCCATGAATTTCTCCAATGTGAGGGCTTCCCTGAAAAACTACAGGCTGTAGTTTTTTACCATCTGCTCCAGCATGGATTGCCCAGGGGGCCCCAAGTTCTGCAAGCAACCCTGCTCCAGTTTAGGCTTTCCTTGGGGTTCTGCCAGGAGCCTGTTCCAGTGTAGGCTGTCCATGAGGTCAGAACTTCCTTCAAGACACATCCACCTTCTCCAATTGTGACCCTCCATGGGCTGCAGATAGATCTCTGCTTCACCATGGACCTCCATAAAGGGCGAAGGTACCCCACCATGGTCTTCACTATGGTGCAGGGAATCTCTGCTCAGGCTCTGGGACCATGTCCTCCCTTTCCTCGTGGTGTCTGCAGAGCTATTATTTCTCTCCCATATTCTCCCTCCTCCCTTTCGGCTGCTGTTGCACAGTAACTTTTCCCCCTTCTTAAATCTGTTACACAGAGCTGCTAGCACTGTCCCTGATGGGCCCAGCCTTGTCCAGCAGTGGGTCCATCCTGGAACAGCTGCCACTGGCCCTATTGGACATGGGGAAAGCTTCAGCAGCTTCTCACAGAAGCCACACCTGCGGCCTCCCTGCTACCAGTATCTTGTCACACACACCTAATGCAGAAGGTCTCAGTTACTTTGATGCACCTATTTCTGAAATGCATGAAAGCATTATTTTATTTTGTGAAAACCTTGGCCTTTGCTTTCTTACCACTTTTCTTACCTCACATTTTTGATGTTGCTTATCTGTAGAGGCATAATACTGAAATCTTGAACACTGGCTTCAGTGTGGCATCATACATGCTATTCACTGTTGCTCAAGGTTCCTGTCAGGATGGGAATATTCTTGCCCCTTGAGTCCTTTTTTGTTTACAGGGGAATTGCTTTAGTTAAAAGGCAAATTAAAGAATGAGTAAGGTTGGAAGGGACCACAGTGGGAAGTCAGTTGACTTCACTTTACTATTTGTTTAATGAAATATGTGGGAATTGTTTACATATATTGTTTGTTACAGCAAAAATTTCTCTTGATCTAGTTACTACAGTAATCCTGAGGCATTTTGTAAATAAAAGGAATATTAATTCATTGAATTGTATAATCATTTAGATTGCAAAACACCTTTAAGATCCTTCAGTTGAGCCATAACTCCTCATACATTTTTTCTTTCTGAGAATAATTACATCATTTCAATATTTGCTTTTAAAAAGGTGCTTAATTTTACCCATAATAAATTTTTAATAACTTTTGTTTGAGCTCATTTTACTGTAACCTAATATGGGATCAAATTACATGCAAACCTAAGTTTATAAATTTAGGGACTCTGTGATTGATAAACTGGGAAATGGATTCTCTTTAGAAATAAATGAGGATGTGATCCTGTCCAGGTCAGACCATTCTAAAATAATGAATTTTCTACATATAATAACAAACTGGGAAAAAAAAATAAACCCAAACCCCTTTTCACGTGTACATGCTCAATTTATGCACATAAAGAGGCTCACTGGAATTCAACTGTATCCTCTAGTGTCTTCACTCAGCTTGTCTCAAGTTGTCCTGTTGATGAAATTCGTAATCTTTAGCTTCAGCTGGATCAAAATGCAGCACTGTGTGGTGCTATAGTGAGTTCTGTTTCCTGCCAAATTCCTAACTGCCTTCACTGTGAGACCTTCATTGTTTCATGAATTCGCTGTGTGCAATGCTGGTGAGTGGTACGTGAAACGATAGTCTGACCTAAAAGTGTCAGACAATTCATTGCCTGTGGTAATGCTGTGTCCAAAATAAAGGCATGAAATCTTCAGAGCAGATGGTTCAGTTTTTAGTTATAAATCTCAGTCACAATAGCTTTGATTGTTAAGAGTTACTAGAAAATTGCCTCTAGCAAGTGAACATTTTCCCAACAGCAGGAGAGGATTTCATAAGTTCAAAAATTGGTATATTAATCACTTTTGTTCAGAAAAGGAAAAAATGAAAAGAGGTGAATTAATGACATACTCCCTGAAAGTGCATATTTAGAAAACTGAAGTGTACATTATTTTAATATAGAGGCATCAAATTCAGAAAAAATTTTCACCCTGGGGACCCCGCTGTCTTAAATCTGATTATATGACATGCATTTGAGTATCTCTTTCAACAGTAATGACTTTTTTTTAAAACAGTCATACACAAAGTTTGCATTGGGCTGGGGTCTGTAGAAATGAATTGAGTCACGGTTTTCCTAGAGGGACAAAAGCATGATAATTGTACTAGATTGCTGATAGATTACCTAGAAGGAATACCTGTTTATATAACCTGGTGGTATAAAATGAGCTGAAGTTTCTTAATACCTTCCTGTACATTTTGAAAGGTCGGATGTTTGGTAGTTTGGTTACTGGTAGATGTTTAATCACTATAGCAAAGCAGTATTTTGGTCATCTGAGCCAAGAACAAGTGCCAAACCAGCAATAATGTCATTTTAGAGCTGAATATTACTGTTAAATAACTAGGCAGTGACAGAATCACAGCCTTGGGTCCTCTTTTTGGCAACTTTGTATTATTTCTGAATGCAAGTCATCCATATTATTTAATTCAAATAACTATAGTTATTTCTGAGATAGAGCAATAGGAGACCAAGTAGTTAAGGGTGTAAATATATCTTTGGCTTTTCTCCATTAAGGAGTATTAGAATTATTAAAATTAAGTAGCAATAAACTTTTTCTAGGAGTTCCAAATCACGGTAGTGAGGTATAAATTATGGAGTAGGGCTTCTTACAAATGAAATTTTGTGTTGCATGCCTAACTACAGGGTATTAGGATCTAAACACAATTAAAATTATATTCTAAACTTTACATAGTTAGAGTATTGAATAGCTTTGATGACCATTCGTGAACTGAGAGGAATTAAGTTTAAACAGTTTTATGTTTCAAACCAGTGGGATTTTTATCTTCTGCCTTAGATTCTATTTCTTTATTGAGTTTAGTTAATGAAGTAATTAACAAAAGTACTTTTTTAAAAATCAAGACTGAAGGCCTTTGTCTTTGTTCTGAGGCTTAAGTCTTAGACTATTCTTTACAAGTTTTTCCCCCTTCTGTTTTTCAGTGCTGCTTCTTTCAGAGAAGAATCATTCTCTGCCCAGGTGCTGTGCAAGCTGCAGCCCCCAGTGCTGTGGGCGCTTCCTCCCTGATTTACTGCCGGGGTGCATGGGTGCTTTTAGCACCTGTGAGTTTCATTTCTGTTGAAGTTGAGGAAAGAAAAATACCTAGCAGCTTTTGATGTTAGGCTATTAACCACTGCATCATAAATTTTCATCCTTTTTTGTCATCATTTTTATTTAATTGCTAAGCCATCCAGAAAGACCCAAACCCAGTTTTTGCACTGAGGTCAATTATCTTCATTGTAGGGAGTTAGTTTTGAGGATTTCCAGTGATGCAGATTTTATTTGACCAGGTTCTGATGCTCTTATTAAGTATTTCTTATAACCAGTCTCTCAATTGATTTATTATGCTTTTTACCTATCAGCCTGGAGGAAAAACAAGTTCTGTGCTCTTCCTAATAGTGAAAGATCGTTTGCCCTGCAGACTTTCACCTTTCTCTCTTTCCTTTCTTCTTTCCCCTTGCTCTCCCCCTCCTTTTCATCCTAAGGAATGTTTTCTGTCTTTATAGAATATATTCCCCAGGCAACTTACTATTCATGTTTTTCTTTACCCTCTTATCCAAATATGGTTAAACAATGGCACATATTCTCTTATTGTGAATTATTGGGGACTCTCTGATGCTTAGTAGGTAACAACAGATAGCTCACACATCTTATCAGTGAAGCTTTTCTTACTGTTTTAGGATGTTTTTTGCTATTTTCTCATATCCATATTATTGATGTATAAGCTTTTCAGCCGACATTTGGCTGAGCCTGCTTGGAGAGAGTAAGGTTGAGATGACTAGTATTGATTAGCAGCTTTTTTAGTCCTGTAATTTCTACCTAAGTTGAGTCAATGGCACTGCATCTGCATCTGGAAGATCTGCTCTCATCAGCTGAAGGGAGTAGAAATACAAACCTCATGCAGGCACCACTGTCCTGTGTTCCTGTTCTTTGATTTTGTCAGTGCTACACTAGTGTGTGTATGTTTGCCTGTGTGCATGGACACTCCATGATTGGAGGGTGACAGTCTCTCTTCCTTGTGACAGCTGGTGCACAGTTGGTGGGCTGGGAGGAGGTGATCAGAGGTGCAGCAATGCTTAGGTTCCAGGCACTGCCATCAGGCTCCGGGAGCCACTCAGCATTTTCTGATATCACCAATCGCCTTTTTTGATATCTCCCCACCTCATTCAGACTGATCGGTGGAAGATGTGTTCTCAGGTCTTTTGCAGCAAATGAATAAGGCATAAAAAAATTCTGCATAGAAAAGAAGCAATCCTTAAAGACACAACGAGGCATATTAGGCAAAAATGGAATGTCAAAAATTTATTGGAACATAGTGCCCATTGGATACAGGATGCCTGATTTGAGTGAGCATTTGTTGTATGTGTCTTGTGCATAGCTGAGTCTTACCTGGGAATAATTACCTACATACTGTGGCCCTGTTTAAAGGTGCATGCAAGGTACATGAACTGCCATTGCAATTTGATGCAGCAACGTAGCTGAGTGTTTTGATCTGTGTTTTCCTGATGCTTCCTTTTTGAATTTAAAAGATGCAGATGAGGACAATTCAAGTAGTTTTCTTTCATAAGAATGAGAATGTTGTCAGCAATTTAGACTTCTCCTCCAATGCATTGCAGGGCCTGCCCACTGGAAGGAGGTTTTTCCTGTTGCTAATGGAGACCGTCAGTCACCCATCGACATCAAAACTGAGGAAACCAAGTATGATCCCTCCCTCCGTCCTCTAAATCCCAGTTATGATCCAGCTTCTGCTAAAATCATCCTCAACAATGGGCATTCTACCAGTGTAGAGTTTGATGACACCGTCAACAAATCAGGTTTGTTCCTTTACTCTTGCACTGTAACTTCCTCCACCAGTTCCTAAATAGAATGCCTACAGCCTGGACACGTCTCACTGCTGGGTATGAACTCTTAATAAACAGTAAGGCTTTGCTCTTCTGGATGAGAGATTCCTTTTTCCCTGCCTTTCAGCATGATGCAGTGTGGGAACATATTTGGACAAAAGTTCAAGGTTGTGTTTCTCAGAAAGTGTTGGGATTCCCTACTTATAGGAGTGGTTTGATCCACCCCCATGAGCTGGATAGTGCCAGCCCCCTGTTTGAACAGTGTTGTGTACAATTTTTCAAATGCTGCTCTCTCTCTCTCTCACTTCAGTTGAATCCTTTGTGTCTCATTACAGGTTCATTCCAACCGAATCGCTCAAATCTCTTATCTGAATTTAGCTGCAGGTTTGGTTATATGTTTTTCCCCTTTTTACAACCTGTACTCGGACTTCTTATGACAAGTAAGAGCCAAAACAGAACAAGTGAAATAGATCCCAAGTAATCCCTTTTCTTCTCTGGAAAGTATTATTGCCCAAGTCTTTTCCAGGAGTATGTAGCTTCTCTTTTTTCAAACAATAATTCTTATTTAGAAGTTCTCTGGTGTATTATAGTCTTTGTAATGTTACTGCTTTCATCTTTGAAACCTTCTATTGGATTTTGGGCAAGGCAGCATGCACCTCTTCAAGCTGTAGGAATGCAGAATCTTCAAGCAATAAAATCATTTTGTGGCTGTGTGAGGCTTACCTGAGGATTCCAGACCATATGGTGCTTTCACAAGCATCAAAGCCAGAGAGAGACTAATTTTTTGATGAGCCCTTAGTCCTGAGGACTTATTAGCTCATAGTGGCAAGAGGGAGAGACATAAATGGAGACACCTTCATGTTTTTGTTTCCTGAACAGTCTTAGTTTTAAACTTTCTGTCAACATTGGATGTTGCCTGAAAGCCACCAGCTGACCATCAATGATCAGTCTGGCCTTGGGTCAGATGCTGCGGAACTTCCCAGAATTAATCTCTGCTTCGAGTCTAGTAGATGCTGGTGAACTAAAGCACATCTCTTAAAAAAATATACAATCTTGATTTCAAATTTTCAAGCGGTGCTGAACCTACCACAGCCTTTGGTAAGTTGTTCTAATTGTTAATTACCCTCACAGTTTAAAAGAAAAAAAGTTGATGAATGTGAATACACCAAGAACCTCTTCTACTCTCTTAACTCCTTTCATGAAGTGGCAGGGCCTGAGCAATGTTTCTCTAGGCTTCCCCTGGTACCAAAGCAATGGTAATGTGATCCTCCTCTCACTGCTGTCCCCAGGCCTATCTCCAAGGGTATATTCATATTGTGGCAAAGCACTGACAGATGTCAATCAGATAATTAACAGATGGAATACCCAGTCTCCTTCAGTAGACTCCATGTCTTCTATACATGGACCAGATTCTTCCATCCACAAACATAAATTGAGTAATTCACTATTTTCCCTAATATTTGTTACTGACAAACTTTATCAGTATTGTTTTTGTTTTCTTTCAGGTCATTGCTCAAAAAATACTGAATTTTCTAGGGCCCAAATTTGGCTTCTGGGGCACCTCTGTGAAGTAAGAACTCCTGCCATGTGTTGGTTTCATGAAAAAATTAAATTAATTGTTACTTAATACATTAGCATCTTCTAATGCATTATTAACTGACTCCCATATGAACTATTTCCTCACTTTGGTCAACATTGGAACTGGGCTGTCAAGTCTGTAACTGTTTGTGTAAGTCTGTTTACGCTCTTTGGTACCACACTAGCTCCATTCTTTGAAATTGCTCTATTGATCTTCCAATATTTCTCAAAATTCAAGATACTGATATTTGCCTTAAAAACTTCTGACTATACTGCCCTCTTCCTTAATAGTAATTAAGGAATGAAGTGGTTTTACCATCACTGTGTGATGTGGCACAAATACATCAACAGGCCATTTTCTACATTTTTCAGAATAAGTATTTCATACTAGTGCACCTCTGCATAATAGTTTTTCCTCAGCCAGTTAGAACACTGATCTTTGCACTTTTCTAGGATCATTTGCATTGAAGTTTACAGTCCTTTAAAGAAAGAATTTAAAAGTGCCGCTGCCCCATCTCCTCTGTTTGCTAAGTTTATAGGCTGTGTAAATGCATGTTTTTTTGAGTTGAAGCTTTAAGGAAGTGAAATATTTTTCCCCAGAATAAACAGTCACAGTTCTTTTTCATTATCCAAGCTACTTGTGTTAGCAAATAGGCAACTTAAAAATTCTTCTTTCATTATTTGGTGTATTTTGTTCCTAAGAAAGTGTAGGTTTTGCACTAAACCTAGAAGAGAGAAAAAATTGCTATTGTCCTCCCTACTGCTCTTAATTTAAAAAACATCTGGTCAAATCTCTCCTCATTTCTCCTTAAAATTTCTGTAATGAGCCAGTAAACTATTCCAGACTGAATCCCAAACACTCAGAGGACATACAGAGCTGGGAGAGTGGAGTGACTTGTTTTGCTGTGAATAAGGAAATTCTCTGAGTGTAATTCACATTCCAGGCTCTGTGAAGAGATAATTTGATTCTAAGTCTGACAAGAAAATTATGAGTGCTTGCAAAAGCAAAATAATGAAAAGCCCACCCATTATGCATGTTAGTTTGAATACAATTAGAACATAAAATAACGAATAGAATAGAATAGAATAGAATAGAATAGAATAGAATAGAATAGAATAGAATAGAATAGAATAGAATAGAATAGAATAGAATAGAATCTTTCAGTTGGTGGGACCTGCTACGATCATCTTGTCCAACTGTCTGAGCAGTTCAGGGCTAACCAATAGTTAAAGGATGTTGTTAAGGTCATTGTCCAAATGCCTCTTAAACTCTGATAAGCCTGGGGCTTTGACAGCCTTTCTAAGAAACTTGTTTCAGTGTTTGATCGTCATCATGGTAAAGAAATGCTTCCTAGCATCCAGTTTAAATCTTACCTGGAACAGCTTTGAGCCTTACCCATGAGTCCTGTCACTGGATATTTGAGACAAGAGACCTACTGCTCCCTCTCTGCTTCCCCTTTACAGAAGCCGAGAGCAGTGAGGATACCCCCAGCCTCCTTTTTTCAAAACTAGAAAAACCCAAAGTACCTAGCTGCTCCTTATAGGACATGCTTTCCAGTGCTGGCTAATTGTCAGTAATATTGCAATTGTGAAATGCACATGTAGCATTGGCTTAATTTCATTTATGTTAATATAAGCTCCTTTTCCTCAGACTTCGATCTGATATAACTGGATCTAGTTGCAAATGAAGGAAAGAGCCCTGAAAATTTAAGCTCATCCTATTTTTCATCAAATTTCAAAGATGAAAATAATTTCTGCTGAGATTAATTTTTTTATGATCCTGCTCCTTAATTATAAAGTCTATATTTTGAGCTTAATTTCTTAGTGATTATTTTGAATATAATCAAGAGAGGAAACTCTTGAGTGTTGAAAAATAGAAGTATTTTCCCATTCTCTGAGAAATATCCAACCTTGACAATAACAGTATACCCTTTAGTGGGCCATAACCCATGAATCTGCCCATAAATGCAGTTTTCAGAGTCATATCCTCAACAGGTGAGGGTTTCTGTAGCACTTCGAAGAAATGGAAAGCTGTCTGAGACACCTTATGAGCAGGAGCAGAGGAGTGTCCGAAGACTGAAGTTTGGTGTGATGTTAGAGGATGTGGATAGAGACTCCTGTTCTCTCAGTGAAGCCTTTTCCTCTGCTTGGGTTTCTAGTGCTGACTGGGGGGCCGCTCAGTGGGACCTACAGGCTGCGCCAGATTCACTTCCACTGGGGATCCAATGATGAAGCTGGCTCTGAGCACACGGTGGATGGGATGAAGTATGCGGCAGAGGTAAAGCTTTACATGGAGTCATCTGTACCTCTAAGCTTGTGACTAGTTTTCCATTGCAAGAATAATGTTGCCCTTCCTCTTCCTGCTTTTCATCTGCCTCTCATTTTACTGAAAAGTGGTCTTCCTGAAGTGTTGCATGTTCGGTCCTTTCTCAAAGGAGAACCTCTTTGAAAGCTTTGCAGAGGATTAAAAAAGGAGTACAGAAGACAAGAGCTCGATAAGAGCAAGACTTAATGTTCAAGAGTTATTTTAAACTTTGTCTTTCATTGTTTCCTCCTTGGAGAATCTTTTCAAAGTCATCTTCAATGACAAACCACAGAATTATTGTATTTGGGGCCTGTGTAGTGTAAAGTTTATGCAAGATTTAGGAACGTTGCATTTTGTGATGCACTTAGCAATGTGGTGATTATGACTTTGAGAACCATGGTTTAATATCTGTGGGATGCCTGCTGTCTGTGGGATGGCTGCTGTCTGTGCAGTACTTCAGTGGAGGTGGTGTGCCAAAGGGAGAAGTGCACCATCTCCTCTGGCATTGAGCATTCACTCCTGCTCTGTCTTTGGTGTATTTGAGTAATCTGCAGGAGGAAGTTCTCAGTATGAGATTCCTCTTTGTAAATGGAAGTAACATGGAATATTTTCAGGAGATTGAGATCTTTAAAAACATATGATTCAGACAGTGTCAGAGTTTTCTGGGGTTAAAAAGAAGTAAAAAGTGTAAAAATTAATAGACAAAAAAAAAGGCATAATACTACAGAAGAAAAATATGTAATGTATGCACTGTGGTGTGATCAGATTTTACTGGAAATGCTATAAGAGATACTGGTCAGGAAAAAAGATCGGTTTTCTAACACTAATGGGGAAAAGTGACATTTGCAGTGTTTAAAGGCTTATGTTTTCCACAGGAACCAGGTGAGATGGAATATAAAGAATTAATAGAGGTGCTTTAAAACCATTAAGTACCAAACCCAAATTTCTAGCTGAGAAAATATATGTTTCCCATCTAAGAAACCAAATGGAAGGAGGAAATATCTCTGAATTTCTAGCCAGTCTAAAAGCCTTTCTCTTACCTGGCGGTTGGGTAACCCTCCACAAGAAGCTCTTTAGATGTCACTTTGGCTTTGGGATAAGAAATTCAGAATTAAAACCAAGGCTTCGGAATATTCTTCACACAAAAGAAAATACCTCAGAAGGAGACATGAAGATGTTTTCAGTGCTCACCTTTGTAAGGAAGATGTGCAAGGTTTGAAGAAAAAGCATCAACTAAGAATTGAAGAAAGAATTCATGTACAGGTCAAGAAGACTGCAAGGTTTGGTCCCACCAGGAAGCAAAAGGGATCCATGGCTCCATTCTCTGTGACAACATATGGTCTGATCAAGGTCTCTTCACAAGCTGCAGTGACACCACGGTGGTAAGACAGGATATATTCCTTAGAGAAGTCACAAGCCATTGAGAACGGGTCTGTACCCAAAAGTGTTTCACACTCTGCTTGGGGCCTCTAGTTTTTGGAGGGTTACCTTCTCAGGGTTTTTTTGGCAAAGCTATGAGGGAGTGGGAGTGGGCTTTCAGTAGCTGTGGGAATTTTCCTTTTTGTTCTTCATTGGGTTGTTTTTGATGGCTTTTTTTTTTTTTTTTTCCAAAATCCACAATAAAGGTAATTTCTGACTGAGAGTATCTGTTTCCTTTTTGCGTATGTAAAAATGTAATTGTTTAAAAGTTGTTCAGCACAGGTTCTGTGAGTTTGTAATAGGGAGCAGTGCAGACACTATGACCCCCAGGATATCAATGCACTTGAGAAAGGTTTAGTGGACTATGTTCTCCTCCTGGTGTAGTGTATAACATTCTTAGCAACTTTCCTTCAAGGATTTCTAAAGCTGTGAGACAGCATGCATGTCATCATGGCTGTACATGTATTATTATTGATGACAGTGGGATTCCTTACTTGCTGCAAGTAATGTTTCAGCACTTTAGAGCCCAAATGCTTAAAATATTGATGTCAAGTAAGACCAAGAATGAGTTACATTTTATGGATGTGGAAAATTGAAACTTACTGAGGTTAAGCAAGAATTGATATTTAGAATAAAAATCTTCGTACTTCTAGATCCCTATTTCAACCATGCAGGTATGTTGGTTTACGTGGCAATACTTTAAAGCAGGTTTCAGCTTTCCTAAATTGTTCTTACTTTTTTTGTCCTGTAGGTACTGTATTCCAAAAGGAACCCTTTTTTTTTTTTCATGGGTTCATCCCAGTTTAAGTCATTCAATGAGTTGTTTTTCAGTATTCTTGGAGTCAAAATCTGAAAAGATGGTCAACAATTTTAGAAAAGCCAATCTCACACACTGCTTCTGAGCATCTTTAACTAAAAATTATGTGTAATAAGATTTACTAGTCCGTTGAGGATTTGTGAATATAATTAATATTTGTGAAGTAGTTGAATTAAGTGCTGTGTGAGTGTGATCTCTCCAGTTTGGCAGTCAGACCATTGCTCAAGGCTGGAACAACCTGGAACTTCTTGGAAACCAGGAGCTCCCATCATGAAGTGTGGTCAGGAATTAGGAAGCCTAATTTAACAGGAGGTACTTAAGTGGCATGGAAATAGACATCACAGGCTTTTCCTCTTCCCTCCTGGCTGGGTAGTGCCTTTAAGCTTTTTAACACTTCCAGAATAATGCATGTTGGAAATGCAAATGCTCAAACCCAAGATAATAAAGCTGTTTGTAAGGGCGTCACTACTGCTAGTCATAGAAAATAACATTTGAAAAGTGTCAAGAATGAAATGCTGATGTTACCTTAAGCTAAACAAGGGAAAAGGGGTCAATGCAAGTTTAATGTGTATATGCCTGTTTTTTAGCTATTTATGTGGATGATTAATGTTGCTGAAAGCTTGATTAAAGAAAAAGAGGAGTAAAATACTAATGACATCCTCATGAATTCCAATCACTTTTTAAATCAGCTCTACTAAAAATGGATTTTAAACCTCTAGTTATATAACCACTGGCTTTTTTTTTTTTTTTTTTTTTTTTTTTTTTTGTCTTCTCAGTTCAAAATCTGGGGGCCCATCAGCAATTTGACAGGCACTGTGGTGTGCCGACTGCTGCTGAATTTTTAATAATCTTAGCCACTGGAAATGCTTTTGCCATTTGTGTGAACTACATATTTACTGATTTAATGAAATATCCGCATTGAAGGATGCTGCATACAAAAGAGTGAAATGAAAGTGTCAAACCCTGTAAAGTTGTAATATTTATTTGCCACTACTTGAGTTCAGTAAGAGTTGATGCTGTTTGTGTCTCTTGCTTTTCAGCTTCATGTGGTCCATTGGAATGCAGAGAAGTATTCCAGTTTTGTTGAAGCAGCTTGTCAGTCAGATGGGCTAGCAGTCATGGCTGTATTTCTGAAGGTAAGAAGAGAATTCTTCAGCCCTCGTAATAAATCTGCATTATAAGCCCAAAGAGATAACAGTGATGTAAGTGTAAATATTGCTAAAGAGATACTTGTTATTTTATACTTATTTCCTTCATGGTGTTTAGCTGCCAATATAGAAAGCTGTGCTTCCTTTAGGAATAAAAATATCAGCTTAATAGATTTTTCAAGACAGTCAAACTCTTCAGTTTGCCTAGTCTGCAAGCCCAAACAACATTCGATGTGGAACTTAATTCAGCCCCTCTTTGGATCCCAGTAAGTTGTTCTTGACTAGCATGTTCCTTTAGAGGGACAGCTTGATTTAAGTGGTTTTTTAATGGCTTGTTTTTGAGCTGGTCATTTCTTCTAGAAAGTAATAATAATTTAATAATGCAAAACCAGAAACTGGAGAATTTACTAATAATTATTTGATACCTTTTTTGCCTTCTGTACCTGTTCTAAGATCAAATTCATGTAACAGCTTCACTGAATTCTGTATGAAGAAGCAGATGGGGAATTCTCACAATCTATGGCAAAAGATAGGGCTTTGGTAAATTCTGTGGTTTCTGGTGGCTGACACAGCTTCCTGAGAGCAGCTAGTACTGGTGCTGGCACAGTCAGAGAGCCATTACATGCAGCAGTTGCAAACAACTGCTTCAGCAGTTCAGTAATTCTGTCTTTCCAGTTTGCATTACAGTGACTCAAGGGAAGTGTCACTGAATTTCTTAGCACACAAATTCAGTTTGGAATGTTCTTATGTAAGAACAGTGTTTTCAGTGTTATAAGCAGTTTAAATTTCTGATGTTTGTAACTTTTAATATCCCACGTATTAAAACATGAAAGATAAATAATTTCTATACCCCAGTAGTGAAAGTTTGTCGTTCTTTTGTAGCTGAAGTAATTATTATGAGTAGCCAGAATACTATTAGCAAGGGAGGGAACCTTCTTTATGGCCAGTTTTATTTCTAAGGACCAGCTAGTCACAAAATGCACAGAACATGTGCAATGTACTCACAAAATGCATCAGATCTTTCAGTCACTTCAGTTATATAAAAGCAGTTTCATTATATATTTGCTTTCTATTCACTTTTGTTGCTTTTCTCTGGAGCTCCAGTGTTTCTTTTTTCTTTGGTGTTAATAGATTGGTGAATGCAACCCTCAACTGAACAAGATTACTGACCGCCTGGACACCATCAGAATCAAGGTGAACAAGTGCTTCTAAAAGAATGCTAGATAATCCTGGTGGTTGCTTTTGTTTGTTTCTTTTTTCTTTTTTTTTTTTTTTTGGTAGGGTTTTTTATTTTTTGAAACCTGGCTGCTACACTCTGCACTTTCATGTTTCCTTATCCCTAGTGATTGATACCTGATTTGAGATAGTTTATGTGCATTCTGTTTAAGTGGAGAACTAAATAGATAAAAAAATTTTACACAGTAAAAGATAGATGAAACAGCTAATTCCTCACAGAACCTAGTCTCTGATAAATCTGTTGCTCTGAGGATAGTAAGAGAGGAAAAACATACTTTATGGAAAGTTGTAAAAATGATTAGGGAAAGACTTCCTTCCCTGTTTTGCTGAGGTACAGGGTGAGAAATAACCTGTTGTTTATGCAAGAGAAATCAGCCAGACTCTCAACATGATGTTCAGACAGATATCTGTAGCGTGGTAGCAGTACAGGGGAAAGCAGAAGTAATTCCTGGGAGGAATAGGGAGAGAAGCAAGGGGCAGTAACCTATGGGGTTACTCTGCCACCCCCACAGAGACCACATTGAAAGTCAAACATTTTCTGTCTTCTCCCCTCAACTTCCATCTCATGGTCATCTATAACTTAGGAGAGCCTGTTCTAACATGACACCTTTCATGGTGTCCTGCTGGCATCTATGAAAGTCACGGCAAAGCTGTCACTGCAGTAAGACCTCATCAGAAGGGCAGTGATGAGGACCTCCTGTCATCACCCAAGATGCTGCCAGCCCACGTGACAGTGGAACAAGCTCTGCCTCCTTTGGCATGATTTACTTTGGCCTCTTGCTTTTAAATAGTATTGACCTGGTATTTCTTTTTCTTTTGTTTCTTTGCAGGGAAAAAAAGCACTATTCACAAACTTTGATCCAAGCTGTCTGCTTCCCAAGTCCCTGGACTACTGGACTTACTTTGGCTCTCTCACTGTTCCACCTCTGCTTGAGAGCGTCATCTGGATTGTTCTGAGAGAGCCCATAAGTGTTTGTTCTGAACAGGTATCTTTGGTTTTTTCGCAGCTGTAGAAATACTGCTTTTGTAAGAATGAAAATTTTAAATGCCACCCAAAATTATGGGTTTTTGCAGACCTTGGCACTGCAGACCTTAAACGATTTTCAAAAGTCAAAATTTGTCTATCAAATTTATTCTAGTTGCTTTTCTTGCTGTAACAGCTATTTATTGTTCATTTTTAAATAGAATCTGCATACTCTAACAACTAATAAGCAAAACTAATCCATAGGGAACTTAAAAAAAGAGTTCTGGTGATGCTTAGAAATTCTGGAATTCCAGTTGATTTAATTATTTGCATATCCCACTCAAACCTCATCTTTGGCATTTTTATCTGGCAGACAAGTAGTAAATGTCTTCTTGCATTCTAAATACATAGTACTTGCTGAATTTTCTAGAATTTTGAAAAGGGAATACTGCTGTAATAAGTTTGGGTTATACTAGGCTGTTTTAGGAAAGCTGTGATTCGACATAAAAAGGTCTGCTTACATTTCTAGTAAAAGCTTCATGCTGTATGTTAACTTGGCAATAGTGACACCCAGCGGGCTGATCCTCTTAGGTGTAAGGTATTTCTGAGTAGTCAGCGGAAATGGTGACTTCAGTCTTTGCTAAAAATGTTAAAGACAGTTCCCTGAATGGGTTGCTTGTTGGGAAACCTCAAATTTCTGTTTGCAAGTGATTGAAGTAATATATTTGCTCAGTATGTGTATTTATTTCATCTGTATCTCTTCCTCACTCCCTTCAATCTGGCTTTGTAAGGCTCGCTGCAATGTGTTTGGATCTAGGATTGGAAACTTGTGTTAAGGTATCAACTTTCCAAAGACAAGCCCTTTCTCAGGTTAAAAGCTTATTATTTGGGCAAATCTATAATAAATGCATTCTAAAATGTGAAATGCTATATGTAAACAAGTAAATTTATAATTAATACATTCTAAAATATGAAATGCTGTATACAAACAGCCATGTGTAACAGGCTCAGGGAATGTGGTGTGGGAAAGTGTCAAGTGTAGTAATTTTTTATAAACTTTATTAGTAATTTTTCATAAACTTTAGCTATATATTATATATTAAAGTAGAAATTGCTATATTCTTATCAATATAAACATGCATGCAGCTAAAGTGTTTGTTTCCAGTAATGTCCACCATTGTGATTCATCAGTCAGCACTGTGACTGATATTGTTCTACCATTTAATTCTGTTCTTCAAGTTTGTATTTCTTTAGGGCTTTAGAGTTTACTACAGACTCTTTGTTGCACTTTTCAGGTTGAAAGAAATTAAAAATAGCTTTTAAGTTTTTAGAAACTTGCAGGACCCTGAATTACAAACATTAGCTTCAGACTGGGGTGAAGCAGGGTCGCATTGACCTTTTTAGCTCTTAATGTCATTACAACTAAATGCTCTATTATAATCGAATGGTTTTTGTTCTGTCCTACCTTTGGTAACCTAGGAGGGAAGTAAATATATAGAAATAGTAACTATTGGAAAGATTAGAAATTTAAAAAAAAATTCTCTACTTAGGTCAGAAATCAGCCTCAGATTTCCCAAGGTTTAGACATGGAGCTCTGATGGGGTTTCTGCTGAGATCACCATATGCTGAGTTAACGAATAAGTGCTTGTCCTGTGTCTTCACAAGGGAAGAATTTGGAATCTTTCCTAGTTTGAGTTGCAGAAGCTTTCTGTAGCACCACACCTGCAATTCCAGGTTAATTGTGAATATACTCTTTGAAGAAGGAAACATACACAGAATGTTTGTATGATAAGAAACACAATCTTATCTTTTGGCAAAAAAAGCATTTCAGAATCTCCAGACTATGAAATCCAACTGAAAAAAGATATAAAACTCCCTCTGGTTTAGATCAGGTTGTGGAAGACAAAGTGTGAATAAATGAAACAAGCAATCCTTATGCACAGTTTCATGTTGACATGTATTTGGGGATATTTTCTCAGTAGTCATCCCCCTTTTCATTTACAAGGAGAAATGATGAAATTGCCATTCCCTTAATGACTTAATAAAATACAGTTCTTTTCTTTCAGGTGGAAAAAAGTGACAAGTGTCTTTAATATTTGCATGCTTTTTCATGAGTATTGACATGAGGCTTTTCTGCTGAACCTTATGTCCCTTTTGGTTACAGCTGGCCAAATTCCGCAGCCTCCTGAGCACTGCTGAGGATGAGGTCGCCTGCTGCTTGCTGAGAAACTTCCGGCCTCCCCAGCCTCTAAGGGGACGAGAAGTCAGAAGGAATTGAATGAGTAAATCCAGAGTAGGCTCCCTCTGAAACCAAAGGCTGAATTCGTTTTAATAGTTCATACACTTTGTGATGTTTAATTTTTTTTTTTTTTTGTGAGTTGTTTTAACCAATAGGTGTTGTTTTATTAGTGGTTTCCATGCAGTCATTTCTCACACACAAATATGTCTGGAATTATCACAGGTTCACTGACGTTAACAGATCTGACTGGGTTTGAGTGCATTGGCTTGGAAGCACTAAACCATCAGCATTGCATGCGCAGAGGCCACTGCTAATCATAAAGGACAAATACGGTGAAGGAGTTGCCCAAATTTTGCCACCAAATTATTGAACAGGATCCTTGGTATTATTGACAGTATGAGCTGTTCTGGGATTATTCTTCTGGTCTCTAACATAACATTTAGCTTCTGTATGAACCTCAAATTGCAGTTTTCAAGGAAAAAAATTCAAGGATGATGTAATTTCATTGCTGACTTCTGCAATACCATATTTACTTTCCTACAAAAAGTAGTAATGACTAGCAGCATTTAAGACACATATTTACATGTTCCTGTTATTCTGGCTGCTTCATAGCAGTAATAACATACTGATTGATAGTTTTTTAAAAGCCAATAGTAAAGATTTTGTGTATTGCAAGGTCATGTCAAGTAGACAATGTATTCCTGAATTTAACAACGTCACAAGATGAAATTGTCCTGAAACCTGAAAACTTCAAGGTGGAAGGGCATAGAGGGAGCTGTTTGTGCCTAAATCCAGTTTGTTGCACTTGGTGAAAAGTAAGGGATTATTACACTATATCCATGTAGCATCAGACTTTTGCCACTTAAATTTAAGAGGCAGGGGTAGCTGTTGTTCCAGACCATTGCACGCTGCAGTGTGACCCACATGCTGCTTACCTCTCTTCTCGCTGTGGAGCACAGTACTGCCCAGGTATAGAATGTGTCACGGTGCTGGCTGATGTTCTGCTGTCATAGGTGAACTTCAGTGGTTGCACTTCTATTCCAAGACCAAAGAGAATAGTCAGAGAGAGCAAAGAAATCAGAATCAAGTCAACATCTAATAAAAAGCTCAGCCCTCAACACCAATATGTTGAAACATCTGTCTTTATGAGTTGACTTGAGCCAGTGTTTCTCTCAGGAGCTTTTTTTTATCTCAATATAATTGGGGTTTTTTACACCAAATATTTTTATTAATGAACATGCCTTAGAATATAGCTTAGGATAGAATTAGATTTACTCTCAAACTGTGAGAACTACATAGTGAAATCCAGTGAGTGATACCTGAAAGAGGCAGCTAGAGGTTTTACTGGCAGCAACTAACACCAATCTCTGTAGTACTTCTGACAAATATAACTGCTCTCCTTTAATTCATTTTCAAATAGGTTTTATATGCTCTGCCTTTTACCTCAGTGGGTCATTTGATCTTAGATGAACAAACATAAGGGAAATCACAATCAGGATTGACTTTATATGGTGTTTTAGAACAATAAGTTAGACATAGAGATATAGGTATTTTATCTTAGATTAAGATAAAATAGTTTAATTAGTTTAATTTTTTGTTTTCTCCTCCCCAGAATATTGCTATTATATCCTGCAAGGCCTCCCAATGCCTTTTGAATATTTTCTGAAGAAAAGAACACAAACAAACCATTGGAGAAATAAAAGGCATTTTGCAGAACTAAAAAGAAAAGCAGGAATATGTTGTATGTTTTCACTCCCTTTTTTAGACTTAGGAGTGGATCTTATATGTTTCCCTGTTATGTGAGTAGCTACAGAATGTGGAAAAAATGTTTTAAAATTGCAAGAGGGATACAAAGGATTTGTTGGTCTCAGAAGAGAAAGGAGTAAGGCTACTGATTCATGTTGTGAACAGAAGTTTTACATATTTCTTACATATTGTAAACAGTGGAGTTGATTCAATTATTTTATATTTATAAGGACTTAATTAAAATAAAATATGGATTTTATGAATGTGTCTTGTATTTTCTATTGAAGAGCCTAAAGTTTTACAGAGAAGGCTATACTTTTATAATTAACACCTGCAGCTTTAGGTTTGGAAAAACTTGTCACCTATCATTTGAAGTCTGTCTTTGGGTAGTATACTATTAGGTCTGCCTTTATGTTCCAAATAAAATATTTTGGGCAGTGGTAAGACATGCAATCAGTTCTGCAAGTTTATGATAGTGCATTTTTGAGCTTTTGACTATTTTTATAGTTATGCTAATAAGGTTTAGAAGAAGTCATCATTCAAGTAATTCCCCTTTTGTGGACATGCCATGTTCATGTTAGATTGCCTTTTCATGTTAGAAAGTTAGTGGTGACATCTGAAAAAGACTAGAAATGCTCAGTTATGTGAAATCTTTGGGAACAGCTTCTCAGGTTATCCATCCCCAACAACTGTACAGTGAAAATTTGGACACAGTCTCAGCTCTGAGCACTTGGTTGCACCCTTAGTCACTAATTTCCTGTGTGCCCAAGCTGCACTGAACCTCAAACAGACTACTCAATGTGCTCCCAGAGAATCTTATCTCAAGTATGAACTCCATATTGTCCTCCACAGCAATTGAGGCTGAAATATGTCATCATCCCCCCAGCCCCCTGCAGCCACATGTCCCTTTGATCAGCTCCTAGCTCTCTGACACACTTGGAACCTTTATATTAAGAAGAACTAAATGCTCAGTGACCAAAAAAACATAGAGTGTATTTGATGAAAATAGTAGCTGTCAAGAATTGTTTACTACTGGAAGGTTGATCACCCATAAACTTATTCTCAGAATTAAATAAACCACAGTGGAGCCCTGGGGTCAGCTCTGCTGTTTTTGGCACAGGAGGGAAGCAGTCTGCTCTGCTATGCTAATAGCATTTGCCATTATTCTCATGATGTTTTTAATGTTGCACATGTTAAACATCAGCTGGGAATTTTCTTTGTGTCAAACAAAAAGCCTGAGAAGTAGTGCTCTTCCCTTCTGGAGTACAGCAGGCTGAAGATACTTAAACCAGACATCTCTTTGATACCATATACCCATTTGCTACGTACCTATGTTTCTCTGCTGGTTTAGAGATTTGTCTCTCAGTTGCTTCCAGACATGAAGTGTGACCTGAAAGAATTCTAAGAATGAATTTGAAGAAAAAAAAATCAAGGCTTCAATTGATAAATATCACAGGAAAAAAAAGTGGAATATGGCATATGAATAAAATAACATAAATCAAATATATATGTTATACAGTCTCTCAAAACTTAATGGAAAGGAAATTCTGGATTTAGATTCTTGTAGCTTTAAACAGGCAAGGGGCAAATTATGAGATAAATCTTCAGATGTTAAGAGCTGCAAATAATTGAGAAACTTAGAGTACCTTCAGGTTGTAAGCTCAGCATGAAGGTATGAATACCAGAGGAATCTTGCTCAAGAGATGTCGCTTCTTTCTTTTACTATTAATTATTCTAAAAAAAGCACGGTGACAATTTCCCTTATCACTCTGCTGCTAGTTGGACTGCAACTAACTTCTGACCTAGCTGTTATATTTTTGTGTTCTCCCACCCAGTCTGATCTTGCTTTCTAGTTATAGATGTGAAATACAGAGACTTGGAGTGTGATTTAATTTATTAGATACTGTTATTTCTGTATCTCTTATTTGTGAAGTACTTGACTCAGTGACAGGGGACCTTCTCTGTGTGTCTGCTGTTTTTGTGAGATAGGAAATAATACTGAAATGCTGAACCAAAAATGTTTCTAAATTCATTGGGTTTTTTCCTGTTTCTGTCAACCTCTCAATCATTTATGCCAAGTACGAGTTTTTACTGTGGTGAAACATTTGCATGTGTGATCTGTGTCTCTTCTCCTGTGCAGCAGAATTTTGGGACAGGGAATGTATCTGACGAGAATACTGGATTGTCATGTGAAAACCAAGATTCTTGGCTTCTGATTAACAGAGGTTATATGCTGCACTGTCAATTTCTGTGTCTGTTTCTATTTTATCAAATTTCACCCACATCCTTGGATAGATAAATTTGAATAATTTGTAGATACTTCTGACAGTTTCATTTATCAGATGAAAATCATATAGGTTACATGCAACAGGTAGGAAAAAAAAGTTTTTGTGAAGATCTGATTTAATTCTTTTTCTGTCTCTGGTTTGTATTCATTCAAATATTTTGAATGAAATATCAGCTGTTTAAATGCCAACACTCCTTGCCGTTCTTTTCCTTTCTGCAGTTGTATGAACAACAGACAGAAATGTGGCCTCAATATTTCTTCTTTTTTAGCAGTACTTTGGAGATTTTGAGGAAACAAGTGAACCCAATCATTCTTGGGATTTTTCTGAGAATTTTGTCTTGATTGATGTTTTCCGTTTGTCCTGTTGAAGCCTCAACTTTTTTATGGTTTATGTTTTCATTAATAAAATGGCAAATGGTGCCGATGGTATAAAATCTTCCCCTGCCAGAAATAGATGAATGATTGATTGAGAACAGGGATATTGGGTTAGAAAAAATGATAACAGACTAAGCTGTAGTAAGTAATCCAAAATTCTGAACTGACTGGGAAATACTGAGTGGTGAGATTTGGAGAAGACAAAGAAAAATGCTTAAGATTAAAGAGGTACCCTAAAAGCCTTCTAATAGGAAAAGGGGCCCTTTGCACATTGCTTTTGCCAATAGATGTCACTGTGAATAAGGCAATGGTCGCCTGCCCAGTGACAGGACATCCTGAATGAGACCCACGCTGTCCTGAAGGCTCAGCCTGTGAAAGAAGAGTATGCAATATAATTCGTGTATTAAGGATGTGCTGTTGATAGTTATTTGCTTCCTCTCTTAAAAGTGAAACAATATTGTGAAAAAAAATTCATAACAAAAGATACTCAGATTAAATAAACCCCACCATATTTAGGTGAACCTGTGCATTTAAATGCTCCCCTGATTTCCATAAGCAATTGCTTTTACATAGTTTCACACATGCCTAAAGCCACATGCCAGAAACAACCACCATAGGAGCAAGGTAAGTTTTTCTGTGTTTTCTTATATATGGAAGGTTCCCCAAGCATTAAAATTAAAAAAGAAAATCAAAGTCATTTGTGTGCAGGGAGCCTGAATGGTGCACGGCCACGTCAGCACTGCCAAGCAGGCTCTGTCGGTCTGGTGCATTCTGGCTTAGCTGGACACCCCTGAGCCCATGGAAAGCTGCTGGGCAAATCAAGGGCAGCAGGGTAGACGATGCCAGTGCCTTAAATTGTGGCTGCAAGCTTTGGGCAAGGACAAATTCACACATACTGTAAATACAGCTGAGCATAGATAATCATCATCAACCAGTTGTGGGTTTTTTTAAAGGATTCAGTGAAGATTCATATGGAAAATGTGATTAGTTATTTAAACCAGTTTCTGCTTCAGTTTTCTGAATCAGATGAATGGTGGTGCTCATTTCAGCCATGGAACCACTGTTGCCTCAGTCTCTGTGTGAGGTTCCAGAAAGGGCTTCTCCACCTGACTCTTTCAGTTATGAGATATTTAAATATCCCTGTAAGGATTCAAGGCAGGCTCCTTGGTTCACACAAGCATACTGTAAATGTGAATGGAAATTTGTGTTAAAAGAGCTTTTGGTATTTCAAAAGTCTCATCAGTCAGGTGAAATCCCTGGAGTCTGGAAAAAAGGAAAGATTGTGCCCATTTTTTAAAGGGGTAGAAGGAACACCCCAGGAACCTCTGTTCTGGAAACACCTCTGTTCTGGGAAGAACATGGAATAGATCCTCTTAGCTTTGCTAAGGCACAGGGAGGACAGGGAGGCAATTTGAGATGCCCAGCATGGCTTCACCAAGGGCAAATCCTGCCTCACTAAACTCGTGGTCTTCTAGATTGAAGTGACTACATCAGTGAACTAGGGAGGAGCTGTGGGTGTCATCTCTCTGGACTTCTGTAAGACTTTTGACACAGTCACACACAACACCCTTCACTCTGTATTGGAGAGAGATTGATGGGATGGGTGGACTGTTCAGTGGATGAAAAATAGGCCACATATCATGCAGAGGGTATTGGTCAATGGCTGAATGTCCTGATGGACATCAGTGACAAGTGGTGTCCCTCAGGTGTCTATAGTGGGACCAGTACTGTTTAGTGTCTTCAGTAATGACACAATGGCATCAGGTGCACCCTCAGTAAGTTTGTGAATGACAGCAAGCTGAGTGGTGCAGTTGACACAGCTGTAGGATGGGATGCCACCCAGAGGGACCTGAAGAAGCTGGAGAAGTGGGCCCACAGGAATCTCACGAGGCTCAGTAAGATCAAGTGCAAAGTTCTGCATCTCTGTCAGGGCAGCCCTTGGTATCAACACAGGCTGGGGATGAGCAGACAAGAGCAGCCTGGCCAAGAATGATTTAGGGGTCCTGATGGATGAGAGGCTGGACATGAGCTGGCAATGTGCACCCACAGCCCAGAAAGACAAATGTGTCCTTGGCTGCATCTCTTTGTTTAATTTATTTGCATATCAGTCATTTTCACTGCTCTGGATTTCCTCCTTTGTGTCAGCATACAGAGGTTATACACAGCCTACATGGCCCCCCACCTCTGGGTTATGGCAATCAGGATGTAATCTAGCAATCTACCCCTGCAGTGCAGCCATAGCCAAGTGGGAACACCCAGAATATCAGAGCTGAACGGCACTAGGGTAAACATGCTGCTTAGGTGTGATATTGCATAAATAATACAGAAGTCTCATGATTGTGCATCAGTTTGCCCTAGTGACTGGTGCATTGCATCCCAACATTGTGTTCAGAGGTGCTTTTTGTTCAGAGGTGCTTATAGAGGCATTCACACTAAGTTCCTGCTAAACTGGGTTGGGATTACAAAAAAAACCCCAAAACTCAAGTAAGGACTTTCTCCTGCATCTTGCATCCAGTAATTAATGCAGGAGGAAAGCATGACTGACTGAGCAGCTTTTTATTGAACTAGAGAAAACTCCATTTAGTTTTCTGGAAAGAGTGTATTCCTGTTTAGCTGTGCATTACATACTGTTATTTATATGTCTGTAGTGAACTCATTTTCTGTTATGGCTTAAGGCTCTTTAGAATCATTAGCCATCCCAGCCTGGGCAGTGGGACAAATTTAGCCTGCACATCTTTGAGTACCAAGATGTGCTTCACTTCTAGTACCAGCACTTTTCCCTAGCACTGTGGCAGGCATTGAACACACTTGAGCTAATGCTTCTCACTGGCACTAAGTGTTATTTTTCTCATTTTCTCATTCCATGGCTGTGGAAAAACTATCTAAGCCAAGAACAAAAGCACTAATCAAAAGAGATGCTAGATGGCTAAAATTTACTATATTTAGTTGTATATTCTTGTTTGCTGGCACTGTTTTTAGAGTTTACAGCAAGGCATGAAATCACACTTACCATGTAAGTCCTATCAAGTTACATCAGTGTCTTGATTGACAAAAAAACCAGTTTGTTAACAGTTCCTGTAGCTGGTTCAAAGGCTGCCCATCAAGGCTCTGCAGAGGCAACAGGGATGCCTCAGGCTGAGCAGGGAAGAGCCACCTACTTCTTGAATTAATGTGCTACCTACCAACACCCCCTGCTTTTCCAGAGGGGAATAGAGCCTGTGCCTTGCAGGGAACTTATTATCTGTGCCTCTCAGGGTAAATAAAACAAGTCAGGACTCACTTTCTTGTCCTGGAATGAGTGCCATAACATATCCTGAGTTTATGCAGCTGAACATTCTGCATGTTTTATTCCATTTAATCTACTGGAAACCATCATCTCACTTGGTTTAGTGAATTTAGGCTCTCTTGCAGAGAGCTCTAGCTGACATTTGCCAAAACCACACTGGGGATCTTCCACTTGACCAGGATCAAAACCTTCCTTCTCCAGCTGTTAGTATTGGCACAACTAACACTTCTGACATGTGCTTAGGATGCCACACACAGCAGCGTGACCAGGCCTTCACCACCACCACCTCTCTTCTTTCTAAATCCCTCTGGAGTGGCTGTGTGACACCTTGTCCCCAGTCTGTCTGGACACTTGGGTCTCCACGAGCTGGCTGCTGTGTGAGCACCACTGCACATGGCATTCCTGCACTACAGCAGTATTTAGATGCCTCATAAATGAGAGAGGCAGCCTGGTGTCTGCTTTCTGGAGTTCTCTACTGAATTTAGCCACTGGCATTCATCCTAAGTTTCATTTCAGGTGCCAAAATGCATCTTCTGGAACCTGTTGTGTGTTTTCTTGTGCCTTTCCTTATTTGCAAAATGATGCAATAATGCTTGTTCCTTTCACTGTTGTCTAGAATGTGGTCATTCATGCTGTCTTTCAGCAGAAATTCCAGATTTTTGTGACTTTTGTGTCACAGAAGCCAGCACTTGTGTGAATGCTGTTTTCCCACTGTCTTTGTTAGGCATGCAGTCAAGCTAGAACCTGCTGGTCCTGTGCTCTGAGCCAGGAGCATGAGGGTGAGACCAAGGATTAGAAACTGAGTCCCCTCTTCTTTTTCTTTGGGCAAAGGTTTGCAGCATGGAAAACTGGATATGTAGGGGGAATTGACTAACTGCCAGGACAGGTCACATACCTGATTTAGAGAGAGCACTGAAAGGTATTTTTAGAATGCTGTGTTTTAATGGTAGGTCTGCTCTAGGGCACTGAGCCGTGTCTAGGATGGAGCCTTGTGCAGAAATTCATTTCTGTTCCTAATTTTGCACCACTTTTCTTTGTGGCTCTGCAGAAGTCACATTATGTCAGTATTTTCAAATGGCTACTTAACTCCTTGTTTAGTCATTTAAAAATAAGATTTTCATTTCCTTGAAGTACTGACTACCTAGAAGATCTCCAAATTAACAGAAGCTCCAGACCTGCAGGTCACTTCTGTTGTGGTGTTTAGAGATTTTAAGGCATAACCTTTAAAAACAAGAGCTCAGGAGTAGCTGCTGAGTCTTATTATTAGTCTAACCATAACACTGCAATAACTTGTAATAACTGTATTCTTGTATGTTTGCAGATATACAGAAGAACATGAGTAAGAGCACAATATATATCACAGCCTTTAATACAATTCAGTCTTAATATCTAGTCCTTTATAATTATAATACTGTTCTGTTGAATATTTTATTTGAATTGCATCAATGTTCCTTTCACAATTTACACAATTTGCTGTAGTATCACAGAAATGAAATTTCAGAAGTATATCTAGAGCTTGATCTCCTGTACATAAGGGTCTGGTCTTGCAACTGCTTGAGCCAAGTATCTGTTCTCCACCTCTCTCTCATCAGTCAGATATTCTCAAATGAGTTAAAATGTCAGTTGAGGAAAGAAATATGTCTGCAGAAAATGTTTGGAAGCAGAACTAAAAGATCACAGGATAGGACAGCAACGTTCATGCCAGGGGAACCTAGGAGGTGAGGCAGGGTACAGTGAGTGAAACAGAAAGAAATTTTGTAGGTCTTGGTGGAGCTATCCTTTGCAGCAGTTATCTAAAGCTGTCTGGAGGCTTTCCCTGGAGCCTTTCTCTCTCTTGACCCAATAACAAAAGAATTCATGCTGCAAACTTCATTGTGGGATATGTGAAAGAAAGGCAAACCACCAAATTGTTGGCTCACAGCCTTGAGAAATCCTGTCTTAAGGTTAACCCTGCAGGACGTGTTCAAGGGCTAAAAGCACTCAGAATAGCTGGATGGTGGCTGTTTCAGGCATTTCTCTTAAACACATGCATTTTTACAGACAGAAGACACAATGGATCCATGGGAACAGAACTCCAAAATATGTAGCAGAAACAACCTGTATAATCCCATGAAGATAATTAAGAATAAAGGGTCTTGAGAGGCTGCTAGAACACACTTCACAGTGGTGCAGACCAATGCAAGAGCACACAGTTTGGTGAGGGGCAGAGGGGACGTGCAGATCTGGCCCCCCTGAGGAGTGCAGGGAAGCCTGATCACCCGCACAGAGAGGGCTGTGGATGTCCCCTCCTTGCTCCTCCTCGTGGGGAACCTCCTGATAAGACAGGGGTGGTTCTATCACATCAGTTGCTGACAGCTTTTTTTGCGCCACTACTACCAAATCTGTCCTAACACATTTCTAAAGAGTAAATCTAAACATTTCCTGATGTCACGTTTCGAGGGTGCCAAGGGTTAGTATCTCCTTATCATGAGGAAGCAGTTTGGTTTCAAGGGACAGCCCAGATGACCAGATTGCCCCAGGCCTCAGCTGTCTCCTGGTTAACACCCTCCAGCTGGAGGATTGAGTTTACAGCAGGGCAGGAGAAGGTATCCTCTAAGTTGCCACTTCTAAAAGTATCGGCAGTGCATGTCTTGGTCTTTCATATTAGAATCACAGAATCATTTAGGTTGGACAAGTCCTCTAAGACCAGCAAGTCCAACCCTTAGCAAATCACATTATTGCATTGCTCTGGATGCTGAATGTCCCAAATCCACCTAAGGTTTAATTGCATTAGTCATGCCAGACTTTGGCAGTCTTTTGGCCCCATTCACTTCTTTATCCTGCTCAGCTGAGGTTAAGGAGCTAAAGACTCCAGTGGCAATAAGAGCAGGACATATCATCACCACACATCCAATGTGTGACCTCAGAAAAGCACCTCCTTGTGCCACCAGGTTTTCTGTGAACAGCCGATGCTTTTGTGACCAAAGGGTCAAAAATGGTGCTTAGGAAACCGTCTCACCTGGTGCTGACAAAGTCAGCACTTGTCCCCAAAGGGTGAGCCCAGCAGGCTCAGCTGTGGCTGAATTTGGTGGTGCAAGCCTGGCCTGGGTCACCATGGCTGTGTGGCAGGGTTTTGGCAGGGCTGCTCCCTTGCCCTGCTGTGTCTGGTCTGGGGCTTTTCCCAGCCCAGTCTTAGATTTCCACCTTGGTGTCTGTATGTGTATGAGAAATTAAGCAGAGGTGACACATCACCCAGCACAACGAATATCAGAGACATAATGGATATCCTGGGAAGTGTTCAAGGCCGTGTTGCATGGAGCTCTGAGCAACCTGGTCTAGTGGAAAGTGTTCCTGGCCATGGCATGGGGTTTGGAAATAGATGATCTTTAAGATCCCTTCCAATCCAGGTCATTCTATGATTCTAAGATATTCCAGCTTCTAGATTTCACAGATTTGTCAAATGTGAACAGTAGCTCTCCAAAGAAAAAATGGGAGGTGAAGGTAATGGATATCTGAAAGAGGATCATCAGGTAGCAATAGATTGGTGGTAAGGGAAGTGTTCATTTCAGGCTGCAGTTTTTACAGTGTGATTTCTTGGTTACCTCAGAGCTTTGCAAAAGATTTAATGACTTAAACAGAAAAAAAAAAAAAAAAAAAGGCATTTTATTTGAGCTTTCTGCTAACACAGAAAAAATTCAATAAGTCCTTCAAGGAAGCTAGAATGCATTACCATAACACAGGCAGCAGTATATTGGGAATCCTGGTGGTATTTTTCCAGATCCTCTCCCTCTCCCTCTCCCTCTCCCTCTCCCTCTCCCTCTCCCTCTCCCTCTCCCTCTCCCTCTCCCCCTCCCTCTCCCTCTCCTTCAAATTACTACATTGGGTAATTTTCCTTTCCATCTGTTTTATATTGCCAGTAAGTCCTATTAGATGTCAATATAGTAATAGCTTTATGTCCTAAACTGCAATCCTGTTTGTATTTTGCTATCTTTCTTTGCTATAAAGATAAGAGAACTCTTCTTCTCTGCCAGTTGAAGTCTGGACATTTTGTAAAATTAGCTTGCCTTTCCTTGATCAAGTTAAGGACATTTCCTTTTCCTTACTATTTCCTAGACTCTCAATCACTTATTCATTTTCTTTGTCATCATAATCAGGTCTATTTGATTTTCAAAATTGTTTCTACTTAATGTTTGCACTTGTATTTTATTAAAAGTCATTTCTGAGGGAGTTACACTACAGGAAGAAGGGTGAAGTCTTTATTTTGGAAATGAACTTGAGACAAACCAGGTGCAGCTGTCAGCTTCCAACCTTGTGTACACAGCAAAGGTTTTTAACTGACTGAAACCACAGCTCTGCAGCTCGGGTCCACTCTAAATCTGAGAAATTACAGGACATAGCCATTTAAAGACATTTTTAAAGGGGGTCTAAATGCAACAGTTCTGTATAGAAAGCTGCTGTTCTGCCTTACAGATTTGTTCCCATTTCTCAGTGGTGTTCTGCTTGTGATCTCTTTGCAAAGTTTAATTTTTTTGCCATCATAAGGAAGGTAATTGCTTTGAAACCAGCCAAAGTGATGTACCTGTGTCCCTGTCCTCATTTTTCCCACAAGCACCATCAGCTTTTTGTCTGAAGAACTGAGAGGAGTGAAGATGATAATTCTTTGGTTCATGGCAGTTAAAGGGATGATGCTGCTGCACTGAGGCAGAGTAAAGCACTGTGCTTTCAGGATTGCTCATAAAGAAGATATCAATTACCAGAGAGAATTATGGGTCTCTTCATAACTGTTTTTGTTATGTTTTCTGATGAACAGGAAGAGGTATTTTACTAGCTTTGCTTAATAAGGTAATAGGATGAGGATTGCAGGAATATCTGACAATGTCACTTGCCTGCCTTATAATTAGCATAGAAGAGGAGAATGCTCATAAATACTGAGTTCCTCATTCCCATGTTCATTCATGAGCTCTCATTTTATTCATGATTCTGCATCAGAGACTGATATCATTAGGAAAATACACTTTTTTGACTAAAGAGAGATTTTCCTTCATCAAGGTGGAGGTCTAAGGCTAAGCTGGAGTATTGCATTTTAGCTGCTATGTGCTTATTTGCTGTTTGTGCTCTCTCTTCTGCAGTTTCAATTAACAAGCTTTCCTTTAATTCCAAGCCAGGAGAATAAGACTAAATGATCTCTCCTTTTTAGTTTTTTTGATTGTGGTTTTTTATTTTAATTTTTTTTAGGTGTAAATTGCTTGTGATATCTAAAAATCTGTTTCATATGAAAAATTATCCATAAATGTAGTGCCTGTTTTGGAATGGAATAAAGACAGGGCATGGTATTATTTCATTATGTTTCTTACAAATGCATTACATTGAATTAAGTTAGTGTATTGACTTCTGTCATCAAAATTAACAAGCTAATGGCACAGGGCAGCAATGCTACACAAGCCAATCAGGTATAACATAATTTCATTCATTTTACAGGTTCTGATGTACTTGTTGCTACTGCATTGTGGTAGTAAGTCACTGACCAATGCCTTGGTGATCCAGCTGCTGGTTACACACATTGGTTAGCTGAAAAGGTGGTCCTGTGGGTATAGCTCACTGAATGAAGCCTATTGCAGCAGAGGTGGTATTTCTTATCTAAAACAATTCAGCTTTCAAGTATGTTTGGAATAGGAATTTGAAATTTCTCTGTAGTTTACAGTGGAAGTGTGAAGACTTGTCAATGTTTACAGGGCAGCTGTAGAGGCACAGTCAGAGGCATGCAAATGAAAAAGAAGCAGCTCTATCTGTAGCAACATATGCTGCAAAACCCTAACAGATGATGTTTGCTGACATAATTTAAGGCAGGTACTTAATTTCAAGCAAAAACCACAAAAATTACGTAGTGGGGTTGATTAGAAACCTAATTTCTTTATTAATGCTTTATATTTTTCTTTGTGGAGTGTGTCTGTCTGAGAAGGTCCATATTGTTGTTAATAAGGTGGAAAACAAACACAAAAGGCGTGAGCATTTCCTGTTACAAAAGTAATTAAAGCAACACAAGTTCACTAGCACCCATATTTTAAAATACAGCTCTTCTTGAGGGGTCTGTGGTTTCAATGGGCATTTGGGTAAAACATCCATCTAGAAGCATAGGCAAAGGAGGAAATATTTGCTGTATTTCCAAAGGTGGAAATATTTGCTGTATAAGAGGCAATCAACTCCACCTGCTTAAACGAAGGTGTAGTCCTCATCATTGCAGCTTTGATAAGGAAAGGGAAGAGGAAGATATTTGTTTTCAGTATGTCAGTAACCAGCCTCCAGGAAAACAGTGACAATTGCCAAGCTCTCCAGCTTGTTGAAAGCCTCAGCTGCATTCAAAGTCTTGTCTGCCTTCCAGTGAATGAGATAAAGCTAAAAACCAATTAACAGGATCAATTTTGCTGGTTCTGTTACAAAGGAATGCAACAATCAGTGAGAAATAGAAAAGCCACTCTGCACTCTTAGGGTCTGAGGAAACTGAGAAAGTGCTTGTGAATGCTTGCAGATTTATGGTGGTCAGCTGAACTGCCCTGGCATTGTCAGGACTCACTCAGGCTTTACCTTGGATAGGCAGAACTGCAGGGATTCCTGAAAACAATTTAGGGGTAAGTACACAGAGATGTGGACAAGCACAGCTTACCAAAGACAGACACTTTTCTAACTCTGCTGCTAACATTTTGCAGTGCATGCCTTTAAAAATGTAGTACATTAAATAGCATTTTGAGGAGTGTAACCACTTTGTTACACATGGTGCAGTATTTGCCCACAATAGTCCCATTTACTGAAAATATTGATCATATGGACATGAATGTCATAGAGTTTTAAGGAATTTTGTTTAGTCTAGTGTTGTACATTGTATCTTGACCTTTTTTTTTTTCCCTCTTTTTTCCTGTGGAATATAAACTTTCAGTTTGGAAAGCAGAGGAATTTTATTAAATGCCATCTCACCCATGAATGTGCTTAGCAGTTCTTTGCAATGGGAATAGACTAGTCCTGGATTACTTGTATGTTTCAGCAACATCACAAGAGAAAATATAAAATCTTCTTAAAATACAAGGAGGAGATTCTAAAATATAGAAACAGAACCTAGAAATTATCATGTAATAGACATAATCTTAAAATTCTGATTTCAATCCCATTTTGTTTCTAATTCCATTTAGTTTTAAATCTGAATTGCTGTATTTTCAACTTGACATCTTTACTGTTTCAACATATTTTAAGCTATTGATTCAAAACAAACTATTAAACACGTAATCATGCACTGCTGAAACACAGCAGAAGTGCACTGTCTCTTTACAACTGAAAGCAATTCTAAGGGGACACCCCTTTCTTATCTTGGCTGTATCAAGTGAGATAACTTGATCACTCTGGCAAGAGAAAAGGGAAATAGTTCTGGCTGTGTGTTCCTAATGCCTGGATGAAAAATGTATAATCCATCTGCTTAGTTTGTCATGTTGGAATGTTCATAACATCTAAAAAGCTGCCAAAGATAACATTACATGGAATGAACATGAATAATTTGTGTATGCTGATGACTTTAGCAGGACTTTAAGGCACTGGAAATAAATAAAACCTGCTATTTTAGAGATGGTTTGAAATTTTTGTAAAACAGACCTTGCTTCATTATCTGAAGACATTTAATGTACTGGAACAGCTGCTGGAGCCCTTACTAGATAACTTTTTTCTCTTCTTTGCTTCATTAATTTCTTCTGTGTTGCTTTCTTATTCAATTTGTCCTTGAAAAGCCAGGAGGAACAAAACCAACAAACCCAACCACCTTGCAGTGCTCAGCATGCTTGTAGCTTTGAGGGGCTCCAGCTACAATTATAGTGGGGCATCGGGTGATCAGGCTCTCTGAAAAGCAGATGATGTAGTATCCAGCTCAATGTTCTTGTACAGCTGACCTTTTAAACATTTACCAGAGGTTATTTACTTTCATACCTGTACCTTACAGCCCTATTTCACCATTTAAATATGGATTAGATTATCTAAATTTAACTTAATAAGCACAGTCAACATAACCCTGTTTGCTTTTGCAAGGTCAACTTTGCACATGCAGGGATGGTATTGCTTTTGTTAAATAAAATAACTACCAAAGCTATCTACATATGCTTTTTTTTTTTTTTCCTATGGATGATATATGGAAACAGATCTTAAAAACTTGAATTTGTCTTTTCTTTCATTGACTCTGCCTCTGAGGCATATTTCCTTCCATCCACAGTTCCCTCTGAGCCTTGCTCATTAGTTTGAAATGGAAATGAAACTGCTGCAACATTTATGTTCCAGAGAAGGGTCCTCCAGTCAGCCTTGCAAATGCATGAAGTATGGTAAAAACTTTGTCAATCAATAAAGTCTTCCTGACAGCCAAGTTATAGATTTCAAAGATTTTTATACTGTGCAAAGAGTTTTCTCTCTATTCACATCTTTTAACATGAGATTATTTTTAATATCTAGAGGAAAAAACCTGACAGTTTATGCAGTTTAGCCAAATAATTGAAGGCTTTAATTCTAGGTGTGTATATGAGTGCATCAGTCAGACTAGATCTGAAAGTCTCTTTGACACAGTTTCCAAATTCAGCTGAAATATATGTGAATACATCTCCTCCAGGGAGTATGACAGTGGTTTAAAGGTCTGTTTCTTCACAGAAGTAATAGTTACAGGTATTTGATATTTTCTGAATTTAGAGTATGAGCTGCCCCTGGTGTACTCAGATATTACTGACATTGCTTATTGGTCATTACCATAAATTCCTTGCTTGCAAGCACATAAAAGTGTATTGATTTCCACTGTAGTGACAGGCACCTGTAATTGTGCATGATGCTTAGAAATATGTACCTGGAGTTGCATTTGCAACATCACACATCTGCAGAAAGAAATCTCCTTTGCTATCAAAGTAATAAGAGTCTCCAAAGGAAAAGAAAAACCAAACCTTCGTCCAGAGTGTTTTCAGATGGGTTAATAATGTAACTTTTGCATATGTATAAACCTCCCACTGTAGATTAAAAAAAAAAAAATAATAAAAAAGGCACAATGGAGTAACTGTGTTTAAAAAGTCTCCTCCTATGTTCCCCTCCCCAAACCAGTGAGTATCCTGGAGGTTTCCTCCTGGGAAATTGCTTTTTACCATTGACACAAGAACACTTGCCAACATGTACTAGTTTTAAAGAACATAATTTGGATCTTCTCTGACATTTAAAAGGTATTTGCCAACTAGTATAACAGAATTAGAAATATCCTAATCTATATAAGTACTCCTGAAAATTAAATAGTCTTTCTATATAAATTTTTTTAAAAGAGAATGAAAAAGAGAATTTTGTATCCCCCTCTTCAGGTCCCCTTTTTAGTAACCTGAGGGTTAGTGGAAGGGTCTTTACCCTTATCCTTAATGTCATGTGGAATGAAAGTCCAGCACCGATGATCTCTTTGCATCTGGAAGGTTTCCAAGTGACTCACAGAAGACCCACAAATTGATCTTTTTTTTGCATATTTAGTTTTTAGTATCTATAGGAGACTGAAGGTCTCCACTGGCAATAGAGTATAACATGTGCCAGTGCTCAGGTCCCAGGCAAAATAAATAATTGAAGTTTTCTGCTTCTAATTCAGTACTAAATTGATGTCACTTTCCCATGGACATGTATACATAATAAAGATACTTCATATATAATCCATGTAACTTATTATTGTTATAATTAAAATAAACAAATATATTATTAAAAAATCTGGTTTTCTATTACAGATTGCTTTTGCCATTGCTGCCTTGATAACTGCAGCTCAGACTTGCCTTTTTTTCCTCCTTGAAAGGTGCTGTCCTCTTTTAAAAAATGTTACTGGTGCCAATGAAAATTGTTAAGAAAAGATCTCTGATTTGAATTTCTTCTGAATTTCTAACTTACCTGAGGGTTTTTATATTTCTGCTCTAACAGTAAAGACATTAGCATTTTCTAACCAGCCTTTATTGATTTCATGTGACTTCAGAATGGCATGAGAAACTATGATAAAAGTTGTAATAAGGTTGTAATAAGGAAACAGTGTGGTTTGCACAATCAGAAAATGTTTACTTTTTGATTCAGTACAAATATTAAAATAGATGTGAGTTGGATGCCAAATTAAAATACAAATCATTTTAACTGTTCTTATACTGTCCAGAGACCTTTAAACTAAATAAACCAAAGGATAATTATGATAGAAAAACAAAGACTACAGAGAAAAGCAATGGATGCTCAGACTATATTTAAATCCATGTCAGTGGTCTAAGGAATTTATATGTGGATTTTAGAACATTGATTTTGAAAAATCACTAAAAAATAGTCAATCTCCATAGCTCTTAGTGGTGGTAAACAACCTTCAGTGTTCAAGAAAATGGTCAATATATAATTAAATACTACATTAATACACCCAGCAATGCTCTTAATAAGGAAGAAGGTCCAAAATCTACCAAGTCCTACCAGCTTCAGATGTTTTGGGAATGATCTCATTCCATATTTGAACTGCTGAGAATCTTCAAGGCAATCTTTTGGGGATTGATACATGACTGTTTTAGAGCTAAGTTCTGCTAACACATATGGGATTTTGCCTGGCTCAACTCTATCTCATGCACATTTAAAAGCAGGATTGCATTTTTGGGACCTTATGCTTGTTAAGTACTGCAGCGTAGTTAAATAGTTGTGGTTTTATCTATATTTGTAAACACTTGAACTGAGTGTATGGAGCAATTATTTCTATATAAAATAAGGTTTACATAGATTATGCAAGTCTTGCCTTGTCATCCTGAGTTGCAAAACTGGAACCTGTTGACATTTTCCTGTTTTTCTTACAGGCTATTCTCAGTAATGGGAAACAACTGATATCTGCCTTTGCAGATGTCCACAGCTGACGTCAGGAATTTCAGGCACCATTGTGCAAGTTGTGTTCTAACCTGTAAAACTTGTTACACTGATGATTGGGGATATGACAACTTTCAGGTACCTCTCAGTCATAGGCGGATTGCAATTTTCTGTTCATTTTTTTTGGGGTTGTTAGAAATTATGTTTCATCAGAACAGAAAATGTTCAAAGAAAAATTAACACCACAAACTTCTGCTGAAAGACAGCTTTGACTGCTGAGTCTCTGATCCAAGTCAGATTACTAAAATGAAATCAGCCATTTTGAAACAGAATGTGCATCTTGCAGAACAGAAATTTTGACTTTTGACCAGATCTGACATCAATTATCATTGCTCCTTTGGAATAATGTAGGAGATAAGTTCCTTCACTTCTAAGAGAGCCAGGGCACACTCATGGCAGGGTGAGAAAGACCCCTCAGTTTCCTGTCTGCCATCAGTTACCTGTAGACTGTGTTGGTTTCTGTGTGTTAGTTATACAGAGTTATCAAAGTTATATAGTTATATATCTTTATATAACTCTGTATATGGAGTTATATACAGTTATCAAAGAGCTTCTGCCTACAGTCAAGAACTATCAGCTGAACCACTGAAAAAGAAAGTGACCAGTTAGATGGGACTAACCCAGAGAGATTTGAAAATGTATTTGTGGTTTGTGTGAAACAGATGGTGCATTAAAGCATGATAGAGAGACAATATAATATAAAGAAATTCAGTGACAAATAATTCAGAAGAGTGGGGCAAGGTAATTTTGATTTTTCTAAGAAAAGAACGAAGTTTTAGGAATAATACCAGAGGAAATATAAATATTATCTTGTTATACAGATGCAATGGGAATATAACTTGGAAATATTACCACCGTTTCTTTTGCTTGATCAGATAATCAATGTCAATTTTATGACTATGAAAAATATTCTTTCTGCACGAGATGAGGATGGCAGAGATTTGGTAAAATGATCTCTTGGAAGAGGAGCCAATATTTTGGAACTGTGACCTTTTCACTGTCGCATCAGCCTGGCTATAAAGTAATTCTAGACTCTGGTTTAATGCAGCAGCTTCTGTGTGACTGACACAACAACTGCTTTGCTTCTTGAAACCCAACACAACTGGCTTATGATTCCTGCCATTACTGTTTTCTGTTCCTACATCCTTAAGTGCACTTCAGCTTTTAGCTATGATCCTACCACTGTTGTTAAAATATTTAATTACAAGTGTTTCTGAGTTAATGAAAATTAATTCTGATGCTGCTGATTCTTAGAACTTTAAATAAAAACAAGTCTGTCAACACCTTTTCCTTTTTCTTCTGTATGAAAGAAGGGAGTAAGAATAATGTTATGAAGGAGCTCTTGACCTCATGCGAAGTCCAAGATCCAGGATTCAAAGAAAAATATTCCAGTGGTTTTTTTTTTAATAGACTTCCCAATTCTTTTAATTCTTGAAGTTACAGTGTGCCTGTGCAATAAGCCTTTCTCCAGATGGCAAAGAAATTTGGTATGACTTTGAGGAAAGCCCTTGGAAATGCAGCTTAGAAAGGGTGGCTGAAAGCCTACTGCTTGTTGTACAGCTCTTTCCATTTGGGCAACTTCTTTCAGATCCCTTATCTAGCTGACAAAATTCATTTAAAGGCTGTTTTTACAGCAACTTCACACTAGGAGGAAATACCCAAACTCAAAGAGCACTGAGATCTTTTTTCCAAAAATAAGAGATTTTTGTAAATTGACATAGGGATGGAAGAAATTTCTTTTAAAATTTAGGTTAAAATAGTATGATTTAAAGCAGTTTATTTTTGTGGGTCTTGTGCATTCCTCCACTGTTCTTGTAGTTCAGATGTTGTCATGTTTTTCCAGTACATTTGAACTTATGGGACTAAACTGCTGAGACAGAAACCACAAAAAATGTCCCAGCAGCACAGCACATAGGAAGGCTGAGGATAATGGATGTTAATGCACTTCTTAAAACACAACCCTGTATTCCATCAACCACTGATTATTGTCTACACATTTAAGGCTACCCCACTCTGCAGGGAAATTGTTAGCATCCTTCCAGGAAATTGGGATTAATGAAATGTGATAGCCTTGGCAAAGCCTGCACAGTATAAATAGAAGTGGATCCCTGGCTTTCTGGATGAATGTGTGTAAAGTTTTAATGTCTAAAGCTCTGAACCTACAAAACATTATAGATGTGTTTAACTTTATGCATAGCAGGACATATACTGATGTTATTTGAGAGTATGAAGTTAAAAATGAACATAGTATAGAAATGAATGAAAAATAGTCTTATTTTAAGGATGCTAGTAAAAAAAAATCCCAGAAAGCTCTTCTGAAAAATATTATATTAATATTATACTATATTATATTATATGATAATATTAACATTGAAATTATTTTTCATTTTGTAAGTTTCAAATACCACATATCTCAATAGTGTATTGATTTGTGAAAAAAACCCTGCAAATATTCTTACTAAATATTTAATGAGCTCTTGTAGTGACCTTTTTTATTTGCTTACAGAGAATTGAGATACTGTTATTTGTAATGGTCTGGTCAAAATTAAATACTGTATTAGACAATCTTCTACTATTGCTCTTGTAACCAGTGAGGGAAAGTTGCAAAGTCATAAAAGTTCTGGAGTGAAACAGGAGGGCGCTTCCAAGCAACCAGTCACTGTTTGATTTGAGGAAGCTCTGGCCATCCTGGTGCAAAGTATTGCACAGGGTGCCAGAGATAAGGATCACCTTAAAAATAAGATAAGTCCTAGTAAACCTTGGCCTGTGGCATAAAGGTGTGAGATGGGGCCCCGATGGTTATGGAAGAGCTGTTGTCTCATATTTCCCCACACCTGCTGCAGGCACTGGGCTTTGCTAGTGCCAGACATACAGCTCAGTTTGTGTGTGCACAGCTGGCTGCTGTGGATAGGATCAAACCAGGCTTCTCAACATCAGGGAAAGTGTCTTCTTAACTGGGGAATTTTATCTGCTATGGCCTATAGTTTTAGGCTTTTAATGCTAACTGAGCATATATTTTAGGTTGTGAAATATAGTGCATTGTTATATATAAAAACAATAGAACTTCAGCCTATAACTCCTTGTCCCAATTAAAAGAACAGCCAAAGTCTGAAGCAAGGAAAAAACTTGTGTCCAAATAGTGAAGTGTTCATAATCTTTTCTTGTAACTTGGTGCTAGGGATATGTAGTCCATATTTTCTAGTAAATAACAACAAAGCTTTATGGTTGTCATCATGCACCTCATATTCAGGGAATATATTTAATTGCAAAAAGTGTGTATGTTTAGATAACAGAAGAGATTTGTAGGTGGACAGGGAATGATAATAAAAACAAATTTTATGTTTTGCAGTTATACTGACACAACATTAAACAATTGAGATTAGAAAGGATGGGGTAGCTCTATGCTTTTGTTTTTCCTTTGAACTTTGTATCTTAATATGAAAACAGCATACATAGTGGCAACAGACTCACAGATTTATTGATATAACATATGAAAGAGAAAGACAGACTGTTCTGTTGGTATATTTTACTTTCCCTACTTTAGGGGTTTTCCCCAAGCAGGCTTGTTCTTCTTGCTTGTCTTTCACATTTAAAAGAATCTATAGACCCCAGAGTTTTGGACCTCAAGTTCAAAATCACATTTGTGTGTCAGAAGTTTGCTGAAAATTGTTGCTTGAATGACACAGGTTCATGATTTGCACACTTCAGCTGGAACTGCTGGTGGGTTTGAACATAGCTCTGCCAGGTATGTATGTACATACATACATACCTATATATATCTATAGATATGTTATTGCTATTGCTTGAGAATCAATTTGAGCATTTGAGCTGTATCTCTGGTACTGTATGTACGGAGTAGATGTTTGTCCAAGATAACCAAATGTATTCAATTTTTGTAGTTCAAAAAATTTTGGTTCTTTTTTACCAGGGTGTGTGACAGGACATACTAAAAATGGGTAGGTTTTGTAAACTAAAAATGGGTAGGTTTAGATTAGATATTAGGAAAAAATTTTCACTGTGAGGGTGGTGAGGCACTGGAACAGGATGTCCAAAAAAGGTTGTGAGTGTCTGGAAGTGTTCAAGGCCAAGTGTTGGATGTGGCCCTGAGCAACCTGGTCTAGTGGAAGGTTCCCTGCCCATGCCCATGGAAGAGGGGTTGTAACTGGATGATCTTTAATGTTCTTTCCAAACCAATCCATAATTCTACGATACTTCAGTGATTTGTGATAGCATTTATTCTGGAAGTTACATTAGGCATTAACTAAGTCTCATTATTTTGTACAGAATTGACTGTTGAATAAATAGCACAAGAGAAATGCCTTCTTTTGGAGGTGTCACTGACTGTTGAAACTGCATTGTTTTAATCAAAACGTTGCTCCTGATCGAAAATATTTTAATCAGAATAAGGCAGAGTCACAGTGTCTCCAGCTTGGAGGCTTTCAGTGGGGAGCTGTGCCCTCTGCTGTTGGCTCAAGCACAGTGAAGGAATAGCAATAAGCTGCAGCCTGAATACTTTTGACCTGAAACACTGGTAAAATGCAACAGTTCAAAAACATCTTCTAACATAACTATTTTTATAAGGTAAGGTTGTTGTTCAAAACCTTTTTGTGATATAAGAATTTTTTGTCAAAATGCTACAGAATATTTAATTCAACTTTCATTGTAAATTGCATCTGGTGGCTAAGAATATTTTTTGTTTCTTGTCACTTGAGAGATTCATCAGTGAAAAACACCAGCAACAGAACTTTTGAGATGGATTTTTTTTTCTCAGTGATGAAGCATTAATATTCATGATTTCTTTTGAAGCAATGAGTAGAAAAAGTAATAACTCTTCTATTAAAACAGAAGTACAAAACCTAAAAGCAAATTGTTTCTGGAAAGGCTATTGTTCTTTTTATTATTGCTGAACCTTTTTTTATCAAATAGTACTTAAAGCCCAATTCAAAGCTTATTTGTCTGTATGGCTGACTATTCTGCCTGTAATTTGCCATACCTTTTAATTTTACTGTCCACATTGGTGATAGTCACAAAGAATAATTTCTATGAGCCAGTGAGGGAAACAGAGCTTCTTTCACAATTTTTCAGAGTCCCTTATAACAAAGGAAAAGGGGGAAAAAAAAAATCACAATTTCAGTTTCAGCTGTTTGCTGCTAATTTAAACTATTTTTCTCTTTGAGCTACTGAGCTGCTGGAAACACACCTTCACAAGCAACACATTAAAGTTTTGTTACAAATGTAAAATTCAGATGTGTATCTATGCAAATAAGCATATTTATGCATCACAGTGGTAATTTAGCTGATTTCCATTCTAAGATTTTATTACACAGGCAGTGTTCTCTCTTGTTATGTTCCACATTAAACTCCACAAGCATAGTGCAAGTTGGAGAAGTACCCAAACTGCAGAACTGGGACTAGAGGAGCAAAATCCTCATGGTTACAGTCAGGTTTGTGACCACTTGAGTATCCTGAACATACAGTAGTCTATGGGAAGTTGAAATAAATCCCAGTGTCCTGAGGGAATTGGCTGAGGTAGCTGCCAAACCACTGTTCATGACATTTGAAAATCATGGCAGTCAGGTGAAGCCCTATGTGACTGGAAAATGGAAACATCACACCCATGTTTCTAAAGGGCACAAAGGAGGAGGCTGGGAACTACAGTCTTGTCAGCCCTGCCACCTGGGAATATAAGGGAACAGACCTGCACGGCAGCTGGGCTGCATGGAGGACAGAGAGGTGAGTCAGAGCCTCCAGCATGGCTTCACCAAGGGCAAGCTCTGCCTGACAAACACAGCGCCCTTCTGTGATGGAGTTGACTACATCAGTGGACAAGGGAGGAGCCATGGATGTCACCTGTCTGGACTTCTGTAAGGCCTTGGGGACAGTGCCCCACAGCATCCAATCTCAGATGGAGAGAGATGGGTTTGATGGGTGTACTATTTGCTGAGTGAGGAGCTGGTGGAACCCTTGGTGGAACCATCCAGAGGGCAGTGGTCAAGGGTTCAAAGTCCTGATGGATGTCAGTAACAAACAGGAGGTGTCCCTCAGGGGTCCCTATGGGGACAAGTGCAGTTTCATGGCTTTTAACAGGAACATAGGCTGAGGGATCAAGTCTGCATCCTCAACAAGTCTGCAAACAACACCAAGCTGAGTGGGTGGGTTAACGCATCTGGAGGATAGAATGCCATCCAGAGGGACCTGGACAAGCTTGAGAAACCAGCCCATGAGAACCTCAAGATGTTCAACAAGGCCAAGTGCAAGGTCCTGAGTCAGGGCAAACCCTAGGGTTATATAAACTGGGGTATGAAGGGGCTGAGAGCAGCCTTGCCAAGAAAGGCTTAGGGCTGCTGGTGGATGAGAAGCTGGAAATGTCCCAGTAATGTGAACTCACATCCCAGAAAACCAACCTTATCCTGTGCTGCACCAGAAGACTGGCCAGCAGGGAACAGACTCCACCCCTCTGTTCTCGTGACATCCCGCCTGGAGTACTGCAGTACACTGGAGTACTGGAGTACAGCCCTAGGAACCCCAGCACATGGAGGACACAGACCTGTGGGAGCAAGTCTAACACAGGGGAGCCACAAAAATCAGTAGAGAGCTGGAACACCTCTCCTGTGAAGAAAGGCTGAGAGGGTTGTGCTTTGTCAGCCTGGAGAAGAGATGGCTCCAGGGAGAGCTCACTACAGCTATTCAGTGCTTTAAGGAGGCCTCTAAGAAAGATGGGGATAAACTCTTTAGTAGGACATCTAGCAGTAAGACAATGGGTAATGTTGTAATTAAAAGAGGGTAGATTCAGATTAGATAAAAGGAAGAAGGTCTTTACAAAGAGAGTGCTGAAATGCTCACACAGATTGCCCAGAGAGGTGGTGGATGCCCCATCCCTGGAACATCCAACTTTAGGTTGGACAGAGTTTTGAGAAATATGATCTAGATGAAAATATCCCTGCTCATTGCACAGGGGTTGGAAGTAGATGATCTTTAAGGTTCCCTTCCAACACTGTGATTTTATGATTCTGTGATAAGTGTATCCACTTTTTTGATGGTGCATGGACAGCCTGGCACAATGTGACTTGTTGGTACCTTTCCTTTTTCACCAGGGCATGTTTGAAACCTGCTGCATCTGCAGCCTAAAAATCATATTTGTTAAGAGCCAGAAATAGCTTTGGGAATGTCACAGAATTCATTAAACAGAGACATTAAACCAACTCTGTCACCTGCAGACACTCCATTTCTGTATTTGCACTAAAAACCCCTCCCCTTAGCCCTGTGTAGAGTCCTTACAGATGTGCAACTAACAAGCATCCCAACTGGGACATTCTAGTGTGCAAACTGAAGTATGAGAGTGTAAGGAATGATCAAGATTTAATGAGAATGGTAGAGAAACTGAGCAAGGTTTTTGCAAGAAATCACGCATGTTCCATAACCATCTTTAACAGTGGGCATCCCACTGGGATGTGAGTGAGCTTTATGATGCCTCCTCCCTATCTTTGTGATCTCCCTTCCTAAACGGGAGGCAGAATTAGTAGTTCTTAATAAATTAATCTTGATATATTTTCTATTCTTAAATGAACATCTGCTTTTGCAAATTTCTGAAAAAACTAAGATGTGCCTCAAAATGTCAAAAAATATGGCGTGCTTGCCCTGTTTCCCAGAGTTCCTGCTGCAGTTTAGCATACTCCATGCTCCCTGCTACCACGAGATCACACTTTGTACTACCTAGTTATCCTACTCCTCTCACAGAAGTACAAAAAAATAAACTCTGGTATACTGCCAAAGCATCAGAGAGAATTGTGTGAGTCTCAGGTCAACAGAGCAGGCTGCAGGTCTCCTTTCAGTTTAAAGTAAGTTTTTTCATCTGTTTTCTTCTCAGAGATGGCCTTGAAAACCTGAAACAACATGAACAGACTTAAGATGGAGGCAAGCAGCCAAGGAGTTGATCTCAGCTTGACAACAGGCAGAAAGCAAGAGTGTTGCTGAACAGAGACAGGTGCATGATGGCACTCCTGCACATTCATGCTCCTACTTATTCAGAAAAGAAGAAATCCTGAAAAAATCTCCCTCTCCCTTACCATCTCCCTGGCCATTGTCCATCCCACTGCAGGCTGGCAGAGCAGGAATGTGGGAGACCATGAAGGACTCTCCCTGCTATTTCACTTCAGCTCTGAAGAACATCTTTACTTGACAGGACAGATGGTTTAAAAATCAAATTATTGCCTTTGGGAAGAATTAATATTCTGTTTGTTTCTTTGCAGTTTACCCTAATTTCATGCTTCCCAGTAACAGTGTCTTGAAAAATGCCCACTCTTATTTGAAAGGACTATACCCTTGTGTTTCCTTAGTGGAAGAGTAAAACCACTCAGATGATCTCAATAACATCAGTCTTTGACAGCTTTTTGAAGTGACAAGAAAACAGATCTAAATAAAGATATTTTGGCTTCTGTGTTTTGAAAATGAACAGAAAAAATGTGAAGAGGAGGCTGTAAGATGCAAACAAGAAATGGAGGATTTATAGGAAAGTGTCTGTGCAGAATAATATGGGACCAGCCTGGATCTGAAGATGTGGGAAGATGGAAATGAAATGCATGATAAGACAGCCTGGTGAGATCACAGTTCTAGCTTGTGCCTGCCTCAGTTGTACACCCTGAGTGCCTCTAATGTGTATTCACAGAACAAGGTTATCTTAGCTTTGCTCAATGGCAGAAACAAATTGTTTCTGTCCTTTACATTAATCCTTCTGCACTTGGATGGAGATACTAATTTTCCATGAAGGATGGCCATTCTTTCTCACATCTTTGTATTGCTCTCTGCCACATACAGCAACCACTGAACTTGGGTTCACTGTTTTTCTTACAGAAGTACTGCTCTAAATGTTTTTTTAGGTGGCCATATGATGCTATTGTTGCCTTTGCACTAAAATTTGCTGTACTTGTAGGAAGGGCAATTTTGTCTAATGCAAGACTTTGGACTTCAGATATGTTCTTTTCCCTCATTGTTTTACACTAATTGAACATCAGGTGTACATTAATAGTTCATGTACATTAACCCTACACACTTCTTTTTGCGTGACAAACCATTTTGAAAGCCCACTTCATCCAGAGACTACTGAAAACACTAGTTCTTTTACTTCTTTCCCAAATTTATATTTATATTTCACTAAGTGAAGTTAAATTTTAGCAATCATTTTAAGAATGAATTATGAAAGCATCTCTTATGCTAAGCAAAAATAATATAAACTATTTTATTATATTTTCTGAAATACATGTGAGATATTTTGAGGTTGTTATTTCTGCAAGAGGTTGGACTAGATGATTGCCTCAGGCCCATTCTAATCTGAATCTTTTTATGGTTCTGTGACTGGAATGTTGTAAAATACTTCTCTATCACTATAAAAAATATTGGAACACTAGATAAGACTACTGAGTTCCTGGTTTATTCTATTTATTTTCTACTAACAGATTCAGGAATGATAGATTGTGCTGAGAATATGTCCAGAATTAATGACAAAAAGAATGAGTCTGAGATGTGGGCATTGCCTTAGGAATTTTGAACATGGATGTGCAAAGATTTTTATAATTCATACATTTGGATCAGAGCATACATAGATGTTCTCTGTTCTCTGAATTTTTATCTGTGGTGAAAACCATCATGTGAATAAAATGAAACAGCCAGCAGCCCAAAACTTATCACTTTGTTAAGATAAACTAATAAAATTGAGAGTTCAGGCATGCATATTTATAGAAAAAAAGAGTATCCAGTAAGTGATGGTGTGGGATGTTGCAAGATGGGGATGATCTCAGTTATTACAAACAGGAGACTAGATCTAAATGAAGGGGATTATAAAAGCTATAATTAGCTAATGCTTCCTAAAAGCCTAACCTAAACTGTTGAGGTTTTTCCATTCCAAAGTGCATTACCATACAGAGATCACATATCGTGTAGTAAGCACAGAAAGAAAAGCAAATCTTGAACAAACAGTATTGTCTTCAATTACTTCAGAGCAATCTTTTAAACTTTCTGGAACAGATACTTTTCCTTTAATAACACTGCAATTGCTGAAAGACTGTTTACTTTTTATATTGGAATGTAACAAACACATTGAAATTAAATGTCACCAAGTTATGTGGATTTTATTTACATGCTTATAGATGATGCTTTTATCTCTATATTGCACTGGTAAATTCTGAAGAAGGCAGATGGGTTGGTGAAAAAACAGAATCCTTGTAAAAGCAAGCTTACTATTCTCAGGAGTGATTTCAGTGCTGTTTTACTTATTGTTTACAAATATTCACGTGTTAACATGAAAACTTGAGGAAGAATGACTGTGTCTGTTCTGTGTGAATCTTTTCCTGTGTGTAGAGAGTTTTCAAAGTCTGCAAATATGCAAGGGTTCAAATGCTGAGTGAGAATAAGTGCAGGGGCACAGGAGATCTTTCTTTGCACAGAGCCTGCAAATGTGTCCTACCCTTTACTGTCAACACATGGATAACAGAGGGAAGCACCAGAGAAGAGGGAGGACTATGAGCAATGCCAAGGCTTTTCAGAAGTATGGTTAATGCTGTCTTACAAAGGACAGGCAGTTTCAACCATCTGCTAGAGATGTCAGAGAACAAAGAGTGCCTTGCTGAGACATCCACAGACCAAACAGGGAAGCTCAGGCTTGATTCTCCCACATCTCCCCCAGCACACCCAAAGAACATCTAGTAAGTTAATTCAGTAACAAGACCAAGTTACATTAATTTTTTTAATAAATTCATAGTTTCTTCAAATGCAAAGCTTTATGTGACTTTAAAAACAGACAACTGCTATTTAAAATAAACCTCCGATATCTGGAATAAGTAAAAATATTATTTACCTGAACTGTGTCTATAAAGTGTACAAGTTTGAGCACTCCAGGTAAACAAAGGATCTGGTGATGAACTTTAAATCCTTCAAGTGCTTGAATTCTTGGTTAGGTTGGGCTTTTGTGCTGGGTGACAGCTGTCCAGCAGCAGTTTAGAAGCAGAGGAAAATCCTGCAAACATTTCATCCTATACAGCACAAATTTCTCAGTTTTACAGTGTATCAGTGGTCCTTTGAACTCTTCTTTCTTCCCCACTGTACTACATAAATGAAAGCTTCAGTTCTTATGCCAGAGAAGCAAGTGACTCACTGAATATTTGACTGTCTAGAGAATCTCAGTCTTTCTGAGTCAGTGCTAAAAGCAGTTTTCTGTTTGAATGATAGAAAAATACAGCTCCTATCTGTAATCCATAAGGAGGCTTCCTCCACCAGGAAGATGTCCTGCCTTCACGGAGTCACAAAAGCTGTAGTGGTGACTGTTGATGCAAAGACATCAGTTTCTAATGTATCATTTTACTGAAAACCAGCAGAACTCTTGTAATACAGAATGGCTCAAATTTATCTTCACTCTTGCTGTTGGGATCTATATATAAGCACTACTGACTACTAAAATATAAACCTATTTGGAAAACACATCCTGAATGTCTGTATTTCAGTAGGACAGGATGTTTAGTAGTCAGTGTTATTAGCTGTTAGTCTGTGTACTACCACCCAGAAAAGAAAAGTCATAATATTGCCAAAAGCAAAAGACTGCTGTCAGAGCTGATAAATCCAGAAGGACTTAATGAAGGTGTTGTCTGTCTATGATGAAACAAGGAGACTTAAGATGCCTTTTTAAAAATACTTTTGGGATTAGATCATTTTCTAGTCCACATGAGGTTGCTTAAACTCTCAGAAATTGTGTTGGGTAAGGATTGCTTGGCTTCATGGACTGTGCATCCAGCTATTGAAGTTAAATTCTTCGTATTTCCTTGTGGTTTGGGTATATTATCAGTTATTTTGCTATAAGTAATTTTTGGTGTTTTTTACAAGATAGCAATTTATTATTTTATTATACTCAAAGACATTGTCAAACTCAGACCTTTAATAAGCTCTGAGAAGTAAAAATACAATGCATTCAGCATCTCTGAATTTATAGCTAAACAAATGGTATTAGTCTTGGAATACACAGATGAAAATTGTTGGCCTGTTGCCCAATCGTGTGTGTAAGACCTATAATTGAAACACTAGGTTCATTGCCCCTCTCAAAAAAGGTAGAGTGATGCAAGGTTAGAAAAATATGTTCCGTGTCTAATGCCTTAAAATACTTTGCTGTAATTTCTGTAGAGAGCCTTTGCAAAAAGCATGTGGTTAAAGCTGGAATGCCCAGCCAGAAGCACTGGGAAGAAGACTGAATAGTGAAACTAACTTTACAAACACCAGTCTTTAGGGACACAAACTGACAAGTACTGAGAGGAATTTCAGGTTGTTGTGGGTGCTTGATCTGCTGTTTGTTCCATCCAGCGTGCTGCTTACCAGCTGCATCTCTGCAAGAAAATAATGCCATAGATTGGTGATGTTCTGCAGTGGGGACACCCAGAACAGGCCAGATTTACCCCTTCAATAAAGCTGTTCCTGTAAGGAGTAGTTAGCTAACATTTAGCACTTGTGTGGCTGTTTTGATGAATAACAGTTTGCAAGAATCATATTATTCATCTTTGACACAGTGAGGTAGAGAGTAGGGTGCTGTTCTCTCTGCATGGCTACAGCAATGTGAACACTGGCCAGGGACTGACAACCACAGCTCCTCAGAGGACATCACTGTTTGAGATGGGACTAAATTTAATGGCTTCTCATTTTTTTGTCATATCCCTTTCATTACAGTTGTGCTGTCCTGGAGGAATTTTTTTTTAGAACAGATAAGAAATCTATTTCCTCTGTCCACGTGGGATATTTGAGAAATTGGCAGATGCTGATTGACTATACAAGCTGCCAGGATTGATAGGCTTGAGACGTCTTATAGGCATTTCCTGATCTGTGATTCTTCATTATCATATATTTAATCCTTATTTCTCCATTTCAGTTGAGCATATTTATTAAAATTAACCTGTAAGGTCTACGAACGAATGAGGTTTGTTTCATTTTGTACCTGGGTTGTGCAGTAGTGAACTGGTGCATTATTCATGTCCTCAGAGAATGCACATGAACACAAGCATTACATTGATCTCCATTCTGAGCAAATCAAAAACATTTTACAAGTCTAGAATGGCTGACTATATAGAAAGTTTCTTGGCACCATGAGAATTGAGGGAAAGACATCAAGCCAGCACCAAGCAAACGGGAAGAGCCAAAGAGAATTATTTATATTCTCGACTACTTTCCACAGGCAAAACCATGTTCTGCTCCAATGACAGTGACCAGGAACTGTGCCTGTGACAATGTGGGGAGGATGCACAATCACCACTGCGGGGAGGCCCAAAGTCTGTAGATCCACATGGCTACCAGTGTGCTCTGGGTTAGCAGTTCCAAGCTAGGGTAATAAAAGGCATTTCATTGTTCACTATTACTGAACTCTTTATGTGTTGGATTATAAACCATGAACATTACTGCAGCAGCAGTAAAATAGCAATTATCAGAGGGCACCTCTCTGAATCACTCCTTGGTATGATGCAGAGAGTGTTTTCAAAAAAAGTCTGAAGTGCAGCCCAGTGCAACAGTAATCACTGTCTTTCTTACAAGAATGAAGCATAACAGCCTTATTTACCTCTAGTTTGTCATATCAAAGCCCTTACTAATCCTTGCACACAGTTAGGAAGTTAGGAAGATCAGAGAATTCATGATGGAAAATAATCTGTCCTTGACTAGGAGGAACAGTTCCACAATAACATAAAAGGCTTACTATCAAAAAACACCTCTCAGAATATTCAAACTGGCCTATTACATTTGCCTGCTTTTATAGATGCTCTGAAGCATCCTTAAGGCCAAGAGTAAAAAGCTTAGTTCTGAAAAGGTCTGAGTACTTTGACCCTGTGCTTCAAACATATTTCTGTACCTCAGCACTGCTGTGGGTATGTGAGTAAGTTCATTGAAATTACCATGAGAATGAAAAAGTTTGGTTGGATCACTTAAAATATGTCTGGCATCAGTCTTAAACCAGCCATGAAATCTTGGCATCCATTCAGGTAATTAAAAGTAAAGAGTAGGATTGTGTTTTTCTTTTCAAAATATGGAATGTAAAGATGCATTAAGCAACCAACGCATTTGTAGAGAACGGAGAGTAACACCACAGAGAAATTTTTAAAAAGAGACTGAGGAACATGAAGATGCAGAAAGGTAGGACTAGTGAAAGACAAACTAGCAAAACCTTTTTTTTTTTTTTTTTTGCACTGACAAACCACTGTGATGAGTCATGCTAAACTGTGAGAAAAACAGTATTTCTGTTAGCTGCACTGGCATCTTTAAAGTAGAGACTTATTTTAGAATCCATAGCCCAAGCCTATATGTGGTTGTATTAGAGAAAGCTGAATATTGCATTGGAGCCCATCAAGATCCATCAGTAGAAATTCAGATAAATGAGACTTAGAATGCAGGAGATGGAAATCTGAGGATTTTGTCTGCAATGTACTGTAATGCACTACCAACTGCAAAATGGGGCACTGCTCTATTATTGTATCCCCATTCAATTTTTGAAGATTAGATCGTGAGATCATTGCATATTACTCTTTCAATCTGCTTCTGATAGAATTCATGATAGAATCAGATTTTTATTTTCCTATACTGGTCTGAGAAGAACATTAACATTCCCAGCCAATATTGTTTCTAGGTTACTAAAGGCTTTTTGTTACAGTTTTGTTTCCCCTCTCTTCTGGTAATACCTGTTGTCCAGTAAGTGTAACAAGCATGGGCTTCCTAAAACTGACTCCTTTTTTATTACATACTGCTTACCCTTGCAATGCACATAGAAATATTTGTACTAACACACATCCAGTTACATTTTCATTATCAACAGATGATTCTTTCAAAGGTGCTTTGTGGTCTCAGAGTGAAATGTTGACTCCATTGAAGTGAAGGACAGATATTGATAGAAATGGGATGCTATGCTCTGACCTTTCAAAGTGCCCTAATTGTATGGATTCAGAAGGAGTGACTTTCTGGAAGCTCTGGGAAACACACATCTTATGGAATTTCTGGAAAATGTCTATGAGAAACTCTTCTGCCTGCAAAGACCACGTTTCAAGGGCTGGAAACACACAATTTTCTCATAAATTGTTTTTGAGGAGGATGCATCTCACTGGAAAATATGCATGAAGTATTTCTGGTTTGGTGCATCATTAATTATATGATATATTTCATTGAGACGTCTCTTACAGAACTTTTCTGAAGTCCTGCAGCTCTGTCAGCATTTCTGTGGCCTGGTTAGGACTGTTCCCAGGCAAATGCTACTGCCAGAGTATCATGCAAGATAAAGGTCATACATAAAACTCTACCTCAATATAGAAGAGTTGCCAATCTGCTGGAATTTCCAAACAGGCACATACGGACCTTGTAAAAGCAAACAGTACAGGTCAAACTCCTGTACTTGGATTATTTCAAGTCAGACTGTGCCAGTGCATATAAAAGCAGACAGCCCAGCTCAGATTTGGATTTCAGTGTGAGTGCCATACAAGCCCTATGGGAATCAAGAGAAGAGTAATATTCCTGCAGAGTTTATCTGTTTAGTTTTTCAGATCTGGAAAAGGGTGTCTGAAATACACGCTGAATTTTTGTTGTATTGTTGTATCAGATTTGTATGTGATAAATAATAAATTTACTCTTTTTTTTTCCTTTTTTCTCTTTTTCTTTTTTTTTTTTTAATGCTAGTACTTGTCCTTCAATCTGTGTTCATTTTAGTAGACTGTTACAATAAAAGCTTGTTCACCTTTTTGTCCCTTTTGCTAATCTACAGTCTGGCTTATTGTTTTCATGTTTATTGTATCTCACAGACTAAATATTAAGTTTTGCAAATGGTAATGCAGGTTCTAAACCACATCAGAAGGATGATGGGAGAGGTCCTAAAGTCTAAACTGCAGACTGCTGAGTTACACACCTTCTGAACAGGAAAGATGCAGTAAAAGTCTCCCTAATATTTGTCTAGAGGTGCTACACAAATAAAAGTGTTAATGTGGCTGAAAAAACTATTGTGTATAAAATCAGCAAAATCAACCCAATATGCTTTTTATTTTTCTTTGGCAGATCTTCCAGTAAGATCTGGCTGTCAGTAGGGGTTTCCATTCATTCCTACAGTGTTTTCCATAGCATGGCATCTCAGTGGAGGCATATGACAATTTGGCTTTTTGGCTGTGGCATGCCACCATGGCATCCCTCAATCAAAAGCACTGAGTGACATGCTCTTCTTGCACTGCCTGGCATGCAATGTGCAGTATGTCAAAAAACACTGCTGCCCCTTCCATACTATGTATTATCAGATTCCTTTTTGTTGTATTGTTTTCTTCCACAGGCTATTAAATATAGTAGAATATATTTTATATTTAGATTGGCCAAAGGCACTGAGTAAATGCTTTTGCTCATTTAGCAGTGAGCACACTCTGTGCTCCAGCAAAGCCCTTTGCATGAAATCACCCATGGGAAATATCCCTGAGCATGGTGAAACTTGGAAAACCTTAGCTTTGAGCAGAGGCATTCTTGAATTACATGCTGCTGGCATATTCACCTCTGTGTGTCCCCTCACAGTCAGCCATTCCTTGCTCTCATGCTGGCTCCCGGAGACAGCTGGAAATTGGCATGCTGAGGTGAAGCAGTATTTTGGTTGTTCTAGTTATTTCAAGGTATTGGCCAAGTCAGTCATAGCTGGCAGAGCTCAAAACTGTTGCCAGTCACTTTTCCGTGCATCATTCTTCTGCACATGCTTTGTGTGCTCTGGGTATAGCCATGGCTCTGAGCCATTTTCCAGACTCTGCTTATTCCTGCTTTCCATTCTCAAAAAAGAAAGTCTCTATGACTTAAGGTAAGGTATTTTTAAGTGAGATTAAGAATGATTAAGCATGATTATGCTTTTTGCTTGTTTAGCAGAAGCAGATGCAGCATGTGAACTGCACATCCAACACATGGTGTTCCACAGGTACAGCATGGAATTTGACTGAAGCCTCTGTTTCAACCTTTCATTTAGGTAACACATGCACAAACCCCCCTGTTGGATGAAGAGCCCCTTATGTGTTAGGTATCCAACAAGACCACTGTGTTTGACTTATTTTGATAATCTTTTGAATAAGCTGTTATCATCAGGTGCCCAACTGTGATTCTGTGACTGGGTGCCAGTTTTGGGCAAGACCATTTCTGCAATTACTGAAATCCTCAACTTCTTCATGAATGGTATAGATTGATCTTGTTATGCTCTTGCCTTTGATATTTTAGATGGCTGATGGCTTTTACATGTCCAAAGTTTACAAAATAGAAAGAAGAAATCACTGCAATAAAGTTGTGAATGCGCTAGGTAATGCCACTCTTAAATGTTTGAAGCTGTGACCTTTTCTTAATTAAAATGGCATTTCTATGACAGAAGTGCTTATTTCTCAGAAAAAGCAACTTTTTACAATTTAGATGATAATGAATTTCTGAGACAATATTGAAAGAAAAGAATAAAGGTAGATTTTAAGGAATGCAAAAATAATGTTATTCTGGTTATCTCTTAAAGTAGGTAATGCTACTACATTTGCTTCTTGCTCTACCTTTGATGAGGAAAGCAACACGAAAAGAAAGCAGTCAGTGAGACACTGTGGGATGACTCAGCACCTGGGGCTGACTCCAAGTCCTACATTTGTCACTTGTGTGTAAGTTGCTGCCTGGAAGGCACAACATGCAGAAGCTGACAAAAAGATGCTCCTCTGGGTGCAACTGGACCAGCTCACTGGAAAGAGAAAATATGAAGACTTTCACTGTTGGATGGGACTCATTAATAAAGAAGATTGGTAAAATTCTCACAAAGAGCAATGAATTCAAATACTAGGGGAAGAACTGACTTGCTTCTTTTTCTATGCAGTACAAATTATGTTTTTTACCTCCACAAAGAGCTCCAATAAGCATTCTTTGTGTGCATGAAGTTGATTAGAAGTCTCTCTGAGACTTCCATGAACAAGTCCACTAAAGCTGTCTGCTTATACAGACAGAAAATGAGCTGCTTCAATTAGAATTTTATGAGCTCACAAGTGTTTCTCTCTAGACAGATAAGGTACAAACAAATTCAAAAGGATTAATGTCTAAGCTTTCTGAATTAAAATTACAACAGGTGTCAATTTTACGTGCCTGCCCTTCCAACAAATGTGACATTATTCATTTGATTGAAGACAGAGTAAAAAAAAATGTTTTTTTCTTTTGTCCTAAAGTTTTCTTTTTGGAATCAAAAAGAGTATTCTTCCATACCACTGTACCCAAATCATCTCCTCATATTTTCTTAATTGAATTCTGCCTAAAGAAGATATGAGGAACTACATGTTTTGAAGGACACTTTGATGATGAACACATCTCTGTTCCTTTAAAGATAATAAAAGCATGTCTCTTACAGTATTGTGTAAGTTGCTAAGGTTCATTGAGTTTCAATTTGATGTATCTTCTCTACGTAAAAATACTATGTACATCGCTACAGAAATTTTCTCAAATGCAGATTCTTAAGTGAGACATCTTGTCCTACCTTTGTCTCAAAGGACTAAGGATATTTACTTATGATATACTCAGAGTAAAAAGAATTTACTAAACAAATTTAATAAAGCAATTTCAGTTATGCTAAACAGAGTCCATATTTAGATATTTATTAGCTTAGTTACAAAGCATAACTAGAAGGGGAATCTTTATCTTCCATCTGGTTTTGGGACATCAAATAGGACCAAGTTAGTCCTAAGCTCTCTATATTGCAGCTTCTCAACCTTTTTTTTTGTACCTCACCAACACAAAGGGTGGAACCTCTCAAAGCTGCAGGTTTATTTCCACGCTGCATTACTGTCCTGATAGGTCCAAGGAGCATTTGAACAAGTTCACTGCACCTGTGTTGGAATTCTCCATGGTTTGTGATGCTTCTTGACTGGCTCCCAGATATTTATCTTGGAATAGTATTTAGTTTGAGTTATGTAGTTTGAGTTTTTAGCTCAAGGTAGACAGAGTTGCAGCAGTGTTAGCAGGCACTGACAAAGCTCTGGGAGATCACGGTGATCTGGCATTTGAGAGAAAAGCTCTGAGTGTCCAAAATAGATGTGCAGACAAAGCCAACACAACCATACTGTTGCTAACTCCCTATCATCTGAAAACCAAATGCTTTGCTCACTAAAATACCCACTGCTAAGTTGCCTAACATGAGAAATATATTCGGTGTAAAGCTCCCTGTGTGAAGAACTGACCCGACAACATCAAACCCAAACTTGAGCCAATGGTCAGCAATGGCGTCCATTGGGGCTGGCAGAGTGTCCCTTTGCTCAGCGGTTTTGCAGGCTGTGAGACATCCTTCCAGGCAGACACAGGGCCTTTCTGAGCTGTTGCTTGGGAGGATTTGTGAAAGCAGGGAAGCGGCAGTGGGGGAGCTTGCCCGCCCTGGGAGCCCGTCCAGAAACACCGGGTGGGCTTCACGCCCGCGGCGCTGCCCGCGGAGGGGAGAACCGAGTTCCCTCCGCCCGCTCCCGGCGCTGGAGCAGCTGCTGGGCGCTCCGGGCAGCCTCTCCTCACCCGAGCCGGGACCCACGGCCCCGAGGGCTGCGGGGCGCTCCCGCCGGGACCCCGTGTCCCCGGGCTGAGCAGGACGGGCATGGAGGGAGCCGATGGGTCCCGCCGGCATCCCCCTGCCTCCTCCGGGGGAGAGCGCGGCTCTGCCCCGCGGCCGCCCCCAGCCCTGCCCTGCCCAGCCCTGCGGGGAGGACGCGAAGCAGCGGCGCTCTATAAAAACCCCCCGGGCCGGCAGGGAGGGAACCACGGCAGCGGGACGGGGCGCGGGCAGCGGCACCATGGCCCAGTCCGTGTGGGGCTACGACAGCGACAACGGTGAGCGGGCTCGGGGCCACCGCGGGGCCGGCACCAGCCCGGCTGAGCAGGGGCGACGTGTCTTTGTCTTTGTCCCTCAGGACCCGAGCGCTGGCACGAAAACTATCCCCTGGCCAAGGGCGACAAGCAGTCGCCCATTGAGATCAATAGCAAGGACGTGCAGCACGACTCCTCTCTAGCTTCCTGGCACGCCAGCTATGACCCCGGGGCAGCGAAAACCATCCTGAACAACGGGCGCACCTGCCGCGTCGTCTTCGACGACACTTTTGATCGATCAGGTCGGTTTGTATTTTTTGAGGGTTGTTAGGAATCGAGGTTGGCAAAGCGCAGGGTATCAAAAAGCATCCTTTAGTATCCAGCCTGTGCAGGCCAGCTGAGGAAAGTCACTTGAGAACGTAAAAAAGGTGCTCCCGGAGTTTATTCTGGTGGATCTGAAGTGGGACAGAAAGGCTGTTAGCTGCAGGGGAACCCCTGAAATACAGACTCAGCTGGATGGTGGACTTCTCCCTATGTCACCTCCTTCAAGACAGACATCACATCTTCAGGGTTTGTGTAGGGGACAAGAGTGGTGCCCAGAGGGGTTTAGAATGCTCTGAGGCACTTTGTAAGACAAAAATTTGTATATACATTTCTGCTGACTGTGATCTTGATTTCTTCTGCATGGTAATTCCTCAGGTACTTCAAAGCCTGAAAAAGGTATGAAAATAGCATTTATGTAAATAGCATTTTATAGTTTCTGGAAAACTATGAAATGACTTTGTTATTTAATTAAGAGCGAGCAAACTCATAGCTCTAAATTAAATTGTTCAAAACTTGATTGCAGAGCTCTACCTGTATCACTCTGGATGCAGAAAGGCAACAACTATCAAGATGAATAATAAATTCACAATATCATATAATGCAAAGACATCTCAAAAGCATGCAGTATTGATTGCTCCTTTATCAAGAAAGAAAGCAATCTACTTAAAGGAAAACAGCTACTTTCCTTTGTATTTCGGTGCATCTGTTTTGATGGCACTTGTATTGAGATTTTGTTTGTAGTCAGCTATATCACTAATGAAATATATCCACAGTACATTGAAAGATCACTTTCTTGCTTATCTTGATGAGCCCCTTGTTTCCTGGATTTCTTTATTTATCATTACAGCTACTTGTTATTGTTCCACATCTCTCAGACGGATTCCCAACTATTTAGAATGAGGACTGTCCCTAAGTTATGTATTTTTATGGTCCTTTAGTATTCATTAGCACAGTTTCTACACAGTGGTCTCATAAATTGCACTTTTATGACCATGGAAACACAGAATGGTTGAGATTGGAAGTGACCTTAACGATCATCTAGTTCCAACCATACCCTCATCACCACCTTCCACTAGACCAGGCTCCTAAAGATGCACCCAGCCTGGCCTTGAACATTTCCAGGGATGGAGCATCCACAGCTTCTTCATGCAACCTGTTCCAGTACCTCATCAACCTCACAGTAAAAAATTTCTTCCTAATATCCAATGTAACCATACTCCCTTTCAGCTTGAAGGCATTCTTCCTTGCCCTGTCACCACCTGCCCTTGTAACAAGTTCTGTTTAAAAGCCAGAATGCTCTTTCAAAAGCTCTGCATAAAATTAATGCCATGACTGAAAGCATGGGAAGGAAATTGGTAATGAACATTTTCACGTGGTGGTTCTGTTCTATCTCCTTTACAGCTTCCTAAAGGCTGAAATGTTTTAGGCTGCTCAAGAAGTTGTCTGCCTCCAATTTGGCCAAACCAAATGCAGCCCTTGGTGTATTTAGCGCTTCCCCTAAATCACTTTCCTTACCTTTCCTCCCTGTCTCTCTCCCTTCCCAATCACCTCTGTTGTTTCAGTGTGTGCAGTCACTCCTGGCTGCCCTTACTTTTTGCAGGTTGCTAGGCAGTAATTTAGGACTCCATTGCCTCATAGGTACATGTCTGATCAGAATCAAATACAATGCCTGACAGTTCTGAAAGACTATGAGGAAGAATATTGTAGACATTTTTTTACCTTCATTTGTTGGCTTCTGCAGTGCTGAGATGAGAATAAGTAATAGTCACAGATTCCATTTTAATTGGAAAAAGAAATATAGTTGAAGATTTTTTTTTTCCAAACACATGGAAAAATTTGAATGTTAAAACTATTTGGTTTTATGCTACAGAGACTTGTAGGCTATTATGAACTGCTGTTTTCAAGTGCTTCACAGTATTTTAGCTCTGGAAAGGGACACCTCTAGGAAATGAGTGGTAAATGAGTTTCCAAATCTGACACTGATTCAGCTTTTAAATGTAGGTAGATCACATAAATTCAACTTCTACTGCCCATTGATTTCTGTATAAAATGGAAACCAAAGCCTTTTGAGGAGCTGGGCCTCAGATTCTATGCATTTTTTGTCCTATATTTAAAGGTGAAATAATAATAATAATAATAATATAAATATATTCCATCGAAGGCTTCTACAGAAGTTTTCCTCAATATTACTCAAAACTATACTGAGTTATGATTATTTATGTATGAACAAAGTCAAGTAAGAGGAACTACATGCCTAAGTCTCAACAGTGCTTTTTTTCTGGCCCTCCCTTGATGGTTGTGACACCTACCAACTAAAAAGAGAAATTGCAAAGTTAAACCTCTTGCTCTGTGTAGGTATTCCAACTTATAGGATATCAAGAATTCATTTGAGACCATTGGGCAAAAGAGGATTTCAATGTTAACTTTGAACTTCAAAGCTATTGGTAGTAGTTCAAACTTGGACGCTATTTAAACAAGGCCTTCTGGCACTGCAGTTGTGAACTACATTATCAGCTTTCTGTGTAAGGAAACACGACTCATTCCAACCTTAGGTAATGAATGAAAAATACATTTGAGAGCTTATCCTCTAAGCAGTCCCTGCTCAAAAGAATCTCTAGGCTGAAAGAGCAGGTGTGATGTTTTGAAAGTCAGAGTTGATGTCAACTGTCAGACTGATGCATGGTCAGCATTATTTGGCTAAGCCCAGCAGAAGTAACAGCTTCTTAGTTTCCCTTGTTGGTGGCTCAAGAACAATTTTCTAACTCACTTGACCTCAACTTGTCTTCCCTCACATCCAAGAAATAGATCATTTAAAAAATTTAATATTGTTTTAGAAGCAGCCATCTGTAACCATTGTTTAGTTGTCTTGATGCCTTGTGAAGGCTGACCTGGAATAGAGACTGGGCAGAACTAAAGAATAAAGTAGGTATTTATTAGAAGGCTTTAATAGATACACCTTGGGCAGCACAAGGTGACCTGTCAAAGGTATGCCAACCATGGAAGTAATTTTTGAAGTACCTTTTGGTGGATTTAACAGCCCTAAAGCCAATCTTTTTTAAAAAGATCCTTTCTTGACAAGAATCACCTGCGAACGCCCCCCCTTCTCTCTCCATACCAGGAACTGTAGCACGACCACTTGCCAGCAGAAAAGGAAAGGTTGGGCAGCTGGGGTTTGACTCTGCGTTTGACCCACAGCAGCCTCCACAATTTTCCCATCAAACAGAACTCCCGACAGCACAGTTTAGCCGCAGCCACGCAAAGTGGCGAGCGCTGTGGGCGCCTGGCGGTGGGCTGGCTGCAGGAGGGGCCCCGCGGCGTGTGTCCGCGGGGTGGTGGCGGTGGCGCTGGCAGTGGCGGTGGCTGATGCCGTGTCCCCGCGGGGTGGTGGCGGTGGCTGATGCTGTGTCCCCGCGGGGTGGTGGCGGTGGCTGACGCCGTGTCCCCGCAGTGCTGAGGGGGGGCCCGCTGAGCGGCGCCTACCGCCTGCGCCAGCTGCACCTGCACTGGGGCTCCTGCGACCAGCACGGCTCCGAGCACGTCATCGACGGAGTCAAGTACGCGGCAGAGGTAGGACGGGATTTTAACAGCGGCGTTCCGGGCTGGAATTTGACTGATTTCGCATCTGAACACTTTGCCCATTCATTCTCCCTCTTGGAAGTATTTAGTTACTGATTTTTCTCCGCCTGTGAAACTTGTTTAACATGCAGTGGGATAAAGTCGCATCTGCCAACAAATGCATCCCTGCACGTATCTACTAACACGCATTTCTTCACGCCAGAGTTTTTTGCGAGTATCCTAGAATGTTTCAAAAATATTTGCCACAAAGCAATCTGTTATTTCCAAACAGGAAGAGCTGCTGAAGTTTTTTTGGCTTTTAGTCATTTCTGGTATAGCTTGAGTTACGAAGTTAGTTTAAAAAGAATAGAGAAACTCACTAAAAGCACATTTGATAAGCTGACATTCAAAATGAGATCCATCTTAAAACAGATTCAGAGTATGTTTTAGTTTCTGAACATCTTAGCGGGGTTTATTTTCAGGAACCAAAGTATTTTTTGGAGGTTTTGGGGTTTTATTTTTATTTTTTCCTTTTTTTTTGTTTGTTTGTTTTTGTTTTGGTTTGGTTTGGGTTTTTTTTTCTGGTTTTTCTTTTTTTTTTTTGTTTTGTTTTGTTTTGTTTTGTTTTGTTTTGGTGGGTTTTTTTTAATGTAAACCACTGCAGGGCTGTTGTCCTAGTTTGTTAAAATTCATGAATGCTTTAGACCCCAAAGACTTTTTCAGGTCCTAAAGGTAAGTGAATTACCTATTGATGGTAGAGAATTGCTAGCAAAGGCTGCCTCCTTCCTCCACCTTATTTGAGAATAGATACCTATGCCCACAAAAATCCTGCAGTACTGTTTTCCTGCCTTCCACCTACACTCTCAAGGCCCAGAGCTTGGAGGAGCTTTGCCCACCTCTCACAGGACAAAACTGAGGCAGATATTTTCAGGGTCAATGTGCACAGACATTGCAGAGAGGACTGCAGGTGATGGTTAAGGATTTTTTATTCCCGTTCCTTAACCACAGCTAATCTTTCCTGATATTCTGCTTTCTGTGGTCAACAAAAGAAAAAAAATCTGCTTCCTCAAACTATTTCTTGGCTAGTTCAAGCACAGACTTTTTATGTTACTTTAGTTAGCAGTACTCAGTGATGGGAGAAGAAAGCCTGGAATATATGTACTTCAGCTATATTGCAACCAAAGATATATGATTGCTCCAACTTTATCCTTAGCATTGAAATACTTATCCTCAAGGGAAAAGAAACAGAGAACAACAGATTAATTCACATTCAATATATTTTTTTTTTGTTATTTTAAATAAACTTTTTTAAAAATACTTTATTTTCTCCCTGTATGACTGTGTTCCAATGCTCCTTAATCTGAGACTGCACACTGCTGGTTGCAGTATTTGTAGCTACATGCATGAGCTAGAGATTTTCTGGACAATAATTTATTTGAAATATTTTTTCAAAATATTTTTCAAATATTTTTCTAGTTTTTTGAAAAATTTGAAATTTATCCTGAAAGTACAGCATTATTGAAAGTAGATATGAGAAAAAAAAGTCAGATTATACCCCATAGTAGATATGAGAAAGAAATGCCAGATTATATTCCCACTCCCTTCCAGCAGAATGTCCTGAGAGTAGTAAGAGGTACAGAACCAAAAATGTGTGCATTACATAGAAACCCAGTGTAAATCCCTGAGCTGACATCTGCCTAACCTGAAGATCTAAAAATGTACTTGAGATGAAGTGCATGTCAGTAGGTGTTTTATGCACTGCATGTGTATATATCATGTGCTTGGATCAAACTATTTATAGTTGCATTGCCTGATATCATGTGGTAAACTCAATTTTCTTTGTTCTGTGCTTCAATTAGATGCAAAACAATGCTTTATGGAAAGCATGAGCATATAAAAGCATGGGAACAGCAGTAAGAAATACTTACATAGAGTTTTCCTTTTCAAGTCCATTCCTTTACTTACTGTGTACCAGATTATTTTTCTTAATTTAATTTAAAGTGTAGATTGTGCTGTTGACAATTTCTTGTATTTAAAACTGAGGTTTTTTTGATTTTTAATTATGATTTTAGTTACATATGGTGCACTGGAATCCAAAGCATGGTAATTTTGCTGGAGCTTTAAAACAACCTGATGGTGTAGCTGTTGTGGGAATTTTTCTGAAAGTAAGTAGCAAATATTCAGTCTTTGTAATTTCTTTGTATTTTTCATCTTTCTCTAGTGCTAGGGGAAAAGGTACCATTGTTTGTTCCTGCACTGCAGCCCTTTCCTGTGCTGTGCACTGGGTCTGCATAGGCTGAGTGTTTCCTCTCATCTTTTGTGTATTTTGTCTGCTAGCAGGTGTTGGATCTGCCTGCCAGCAAGGTTATGTTGACTGATTCCTTTCCCTGGTCTCTCATTGATTCCCACACAAGCTGGGAATCAAAATGAGTTCAATGTACCTACTCCAAAAAGAAAAAAAAAGATGGTTAAATAAGACCACTCAACATTCTAACTTTGAAACACAGAAAATTTTAAACAAAATAATACTGCACAGTATTTTCAGATCGATTTTTTATAAACTCAACAGAAAGAAAGCAATCCTTGTATCAGATCTACCTGTGGTCTAGGACATTGAGAAATGCTAATGGGCACACAGCCTAATGGTGATAAAGTACAGAAACTTCAGTCCTTCTAGCAGCAGGTGGGTATTTTAGCTTGAACACACCATCAGGAAATAGGTGTCCTTTTATTGTTTTATCACTAGTAAGTGGCATTTGTAAAAGCAAGAGCCAGTGGATGTAATTAATTTTGCTACAGTGTCCCTGGACAGACTAGATGCAGTGTCATTTTAATTCTATTACACTGTGAGCCAACCTGACCTTTTCTCTTGTGGTTAGTTGAAATTGAAGGTCAGCACCTGTCCAGATTCTCCCCTATGACTATGTCCTTCAGTTATTCTTCTTTTGTCATTTCTTTTGGTCTATTTTAGGTTAAAGTTTTATGCTGTCAAGCACAACTTACAAAGCACACCACTTTATTCCTATTAACCATGCTAAGGTCAGCTAAAAGGTCTAGAAATGTAAAAAGTATCAATGTCTTCTCTGGCCCTCTTTCCCTGTTTCCTTCTTGCTCTTTGATGAAGGAGCTGCTGTTTTTCTCTGAATTTGTCATGTTCCATTACTGGGTTTTGGGATACTGTTGAATTATCTTCTGAGAAATTGAAGTTAATCTATTTTGGAACAAGACATGGCAATAACTGTACATCTTACACATACTGCCTTCACTCTTCTGGGATGTCAAAGCTTTTGGAAGTGCTAAATGTCATGAACACAAGCAATAAAGCTACCCCCATAGCTGGAGGTCATCTAGACATTAATTTTTCACGTCTTACATCAAGTCTGATCTGACTGTGTGTGTGCTGCAGAAGGAAGCGTCTGCAGGAGCTACAGCCCTTCAGGCCCTCAAGACTTTGCCAAGTGCTCAGACATCCCACAGTGGCTGTGGGTTGCTTTTGAAGCAGGAGCCAAGGGCTAAGCTCTGGGTAGTGCCACTGAGTGTGCAGTCCATTCCTCAGACAGGCATGATGCCTTGTAGGGTCCTTCAATGCATGTTCAAATTGCAAGGCCAGCTACTGGAGTCTGCTATTTTGGATGTTCTCTGAACACACGTAATTTTCTGTCAGTCCCTACTGGATTCTCTGAGACTGCTGTTGCCTAATGTGACAGATGGGATGTGCTGAATTTATTTCAAATACTGTGGAACATGATGAAAAAGATACGGTATGAAAAACCTACAGTATTTGTGCTTTGCGTTACAGGTTGGGCCAACTCCCAAACCAGAGATGAAGAGAATTCTTGAAGAAATTGAAAACATTAAGACCAAGGTATCAAAACAATTTTTTGTGATATAATGTAGCAGGAAAGCCACAGAAGCAGTAATCAGTAGTTCAGATTCATATTTTGGCATAATTTTGATGCCAAACTGTAGCACCAGAGATGATACAGTGGACTGCGGGATACTTTCTTTTGCTCCTCACTTCTGCAAGTATTCCTGTTGAGGAAGATTTTTTTATCAATCCTTGCATACACAATTGATAGTCTTATTGGTCCTGCTCTGTAAAAAATATGCCAGTTGGCCAATACCAAGAAGAAATTAAAAGCTTTTTGAATTTGACAACAACAGTGGCCAAAAAAAAAAAATGCGTACAGCAGAATCAGATATTTAGGTAGACTAAAATGAGAATAAACTAGTAGCAATTATGGAGCAGGCTCCCAGTCAGTGTAAGGGAGATTAAAAATGTTATTAGTTTTAATAAGGAACTGTATCTATAAAAGGAACTACATGGTGCAGTTTCTGCACCAGTCCTAAGTTCTCTCTTCCTATGATACTAGCACAAATAGCATTGCAACTATATTCTAAAGTGTTTTTCAGTTAAATTAATGATCTAAGGCACCAATCCATATCTATTACATAGATACAGCTGCTGAAGGGAGTTATTTGCAGAGAACTGCAATATTGCATCTATTGTCATTTAGCATTGTCACTTGCAATAAACTTAACATCTAGGTATACTTTAGCATTTCCACTTCATGATAAACTTTGTGATTGTAATAATGCTAAAAATTGTTGTTTCTGTTTTTTTTTTTTTTTATTTCACCTTGAACATGCCACCAGATCACCAAATTTGCAGGCATTTTCTTACAAATTAGCCAGAACTCCTTGTATTTCACTTATGCATGAGTGTACTGCCAGGTCTGAGCCTGACAGCTCTTCTCTCCTTAGTAAGAGTCACAACAATTTTGTGTTTTCAACTCAGTTTTCAAATGCAATTAAGTTGTTTCTGCTGAGGCAACTGAAGGTTATTTTTTTCACCCTATCCATGCCCCTGCCTTGATGTGTCAATGGTATCTCTTTTTATGGCATTCTCTCATAATGACTATATCATTTTGTTGGCTATTTACATATAGCAGTTCTGGAAAAAGCAACAGGTGAAGTAAAGTAGAGAAAGATAAGTGCGTTTGCAAAGAACCATATGCTGTATTTTATCTCTTATTTCTTTTCTGTCCTCACAGACATTTTTCTAAGATTACTTATTTTTCAGAAAGAATAATGGGTGGTATAGCTGGTAAATTTATCACACATACAGTTTCAGTTGTTCTGATGCATTACAGGCAGAGGAGTTGGTCATTGTACTATTTTCAGTGAAAAAGCCCAATTTTGTGAATTTATTTGCAAATTCATATTGAATTTACAGCATAATCTTTTCAGGAAGATGCAATTGGAGTCACTCTTTCTACTCTTAATTTGTACAATGATGCATGGAAACAATTTCAGCTTCTGACACTCACTTTGTTCTAATCTAGAGAAGATTCTCCATGATAGAAGAAGGAAATAGGAATAATATATCTTCCTTCCCAAACTGTACCCAAAATATCAATAGAGAAGTGAACTGCATTTCCTTGGTTAGTTTTTGGTGCCCAGAGGGAACAAGGAATACTCAGCACAGTCCTGTGGAGTTACTATCCCATTGGTGGCAGACTTAGCAGGAAATGTCTGATGTCTGCTTTCTCCCTTGTCTGGTGGTAATCACCTCGAATTGTAAGATATTTAGGGCCCAGTACTCTTACAGGAAATATTTTAATTTTTTACTAAGTGTAATAGTAAAAAAGTGCTAACAAAAAGACTGAGAGTGTCACCACAAATAGATAATTCAAGCAAAATCTTGGGAGGAGAGAGGGGCAGATTTAAATTCCTCCAGACAGAAGACTGTAATGAATCTTGGATAAATGCCTGGCTACTATCCTGTTGGATAAAAAGGGTAACAGTATCAGCAGTGACACAGGCTTTAACTTTTATCCCAATGGCCCAAAATAGAACACAATTTTGATAATTCCAGAATAGAAAAATGTAAAAACGAGTTTGCTTTGATCCCACACAATTCAGTTTGTAACTTCTTTTGATTTATGTAATCAAAATGTCAGTTATTATTAATTGCTGGAAAAGTGCTTGACAGGAAGAAAAGGAGATTGATTTCTTGCATGAATCTTGGTATTTAATTGCTTCCTTTATAATAACATAGATACTGATGACTTTTAAGATGCAGATTTCTAGAGTTACTGCAGAGAAATTTTTTGTTTCCCTAAGGGGAAGGAGGCTCCTTTTCTGCACTTTGATCCTTCAATTCTTTTCCCCAAATCTCGTGACTACTGGACCTACCACGGTTCGTTCACCACACCCCCCTGTGAGGAGTGCATCACTTGGATTCTCCTGCGGGAGCCAATTGAAGTCAGCTCAGACCAGGTAAACTCCAGCCAGTTCTGCTGCTCCTTTTCCAGTCTCAGCAGTGTCTCAGCATACCAGGGTGATGATTTGCAAGCCCTGTGCTGCTTTGTATTTTTTGGTAGGGAAAGCTTGAGCTGTGGACAGTGAGAACGTGCCTGCAGAATGGACTGTGGAAATGGGTGTGAAACTGACCCTAAGAATCAGGTGCTTTTGCAGGACATTTCCTGGAACAAGTGGTGTTCTTGGGATCCAGAAGACCTGCTAAGGCAGAAGTGCCCCACAAAATTCAGCCATCACGCAAGTCTCATTCGACAAGCTTTACAATTAAGTGGAAAGTGAGACTAATGTTTTGCTGGTTTCCTGGTTTAAGAAATTGCTGGTCCAGACCTTGACTTCTTAAAAGCTGTCAGTGAGAAAGATCAAACAACCTTCAACCTACAAACTTGAACATTCATACAAATTAATGTACCACTTGCATTTACATAGCTCAAATGTGCATTTACAGAAGGAAAAAAAAAAAGCCTGTCTGGATAAGGTGACATTTTTAGTTCTTGTGTCAAAAATTTTGGCAATTTATACCATTTTCTGCTTCAGCAACACAAGTCAGGGTATATCCTTTCTACTGAAATGGGTGTTTTCAAAATAGATTTATTTTGCATTTGGATGAGAGGGTAACAATTAACAACAATTATCAACACTAAAATTAGGTTAATTTGAATAACAGCAGCTGAGTGCTGAATTCACGATTCAACTTAATAATCCATTAGGCGTATCTCTGCCTTACAGATCAAAATACAAACTTCTGCACCAGCTTTTTCTGTCACTGCCTTGCACTGACATAGGTCTGGATCCTCCTTCACAGATAGCTGCATTTTCACAAGGTATTTGCCTGCTTTCCAGCTCCAGCTGGGAGGAGGCCCTATTCTTTTTCAACACTGTGGGCGTGAATCAGAGAAAAAAATAAAACAAGCCCAGGCAAGGGTCAGATGATGAACTGCTCTGTGGATGAAGAGTGTGAAGATCCACAGAAACAGTGCAAACTCCTGGGCTTCAGCAATCTTTATCAGTAATCTCAGCATTTTTAGCAACACTCATTGTCATTGGGTGCTTGTCACTACATAAGAAAATTTCTTTTTCATCTCAGAGTTTGTTCTAGGCAGTAAGGTCCACAGTGCTTCCACATGGACACTTGAATTTTTCTTCCTTGCAGATGGCAAAGCTCCGCAGCCTTTCCAAGAATGCTGAGAATGAACCTGCGAGCCCTCTTGTTGACAACTGGCGCCCTCCGCAGCCCCTGAAGGGCAGGATAGTGAGAGCCTCGTTCAAGTAACATCTCAGGTCTCACTCTGCTGATCCCTACATCCAAAAGTGTAGTTAGTTTTTGCTGTCTACTGCTTTTCCTCTGGATCCAAATCTATGTTCCTCAGTTTGAAATTCTGAGTGGTAAGAAGTAAATCTGTTTTTAAAAGCAGAAGAATACTGTATGCAAATTGTAAGCATAATAAGCAAATGTGAGAAGTAGTGGTTCTTGACAAAAAATGCATCAGCATTTATGGTCACTTCTCTGCCTTGTGGTCTTGTAAGAAAAATAGGCTTAGTTTCAATATTTAAAATTAACTTCAAAGGCAATTTAGCAAGGCAAAAAAATGAACCAGTAGTTCAGGAAAGCAGAAGTAACGATAGATGAACAGGATAGATGAACAGGAGGGAAATGCCTGTCTCTGCACTGTGATCTTGCTCAGATACCCCACCCTCAGAGGAAACATCCAAAGAATAAGTACCCTTTAAACATACCAGGTTTTCCCTTCCCTGTCTTGTTCATAGTTTTTTATCCAAGATAAGATTAGTGGCCTGAGGGTAAAATCAGGCATATTCAGTTTATGTGTGAAGAAGAAAAGAGACTTTGCTGTCATGTCAGCATTTGCTGTCTTCAGCATATCCTGCTCCTGCCATTGTTGATCTTTCCTTCTTTCACTGCTGCTGTTATTTCACTCACCCAGTGTAGAGTCCTGCTGGCATCATATTGCCTTGTATACCAGCTTTAGTATTGCTGAGGGAGAAGTGCCTTTCTTCTGCTGCTCTTTGTTATCTCCCAGAATGATGGATTTTTGATGTTCTGCCTGCTTTCTATATTTGACACCTTAATAGTTTTGCCTGTTATGGATTTCGTTGCATATGGAAAGGATCTTTCTGGATGATTCAAAAGTGTCATTTGGGGAAAATCCAGATTAAGTCACCTAAGTGTTTGTTTATTTGACTCTGTAGCTGGAGAATATAAATGGATTCTCTTTGGCTCAGTTCCTTTGTGGGGAGACACATCAGCTTTCAAATATGATCCAAGCAAGGAATCATTGGCAGACAGAAACACCTATATCAACTTCCCCTGTCCTTCATTATGTAAACTTCATCATTTCAGTGTACAAGTACCATCTAGGCTGAGCCCACACACAGATCATGTGAATAAAAATCTACATTACATTCAACACCCAGGTGATTACTCAGTATTGGACACAGAGGAGATTGGATGGTCAAAGGTGGTGCATAAATCCTACTGCACAGGCAGCTTCTGGGTTCTCTGTGTTCCTGTAACTCATGGGAGCTGCTGCTGTAGGTGTTCTTCTGGAGATGTTGACACAAACAAGTTCACAGCAGCATTCATAAGCAATATGTCAAAGTCTGAAAAAAACCAGACTACAAATGGATGGAATAGGCATTTCCCTGTTCTCCTTAACTATTTCACTTTCACTTTATTAGAAAAATGGCATTCCAACAGGGATGTAATGAATGGGCTATACCGGACGAATCCTGCTGTTATTACCAGCACAATTCAGTGAGAATGCATAAATCAAACTGAGGGCAGATTTTGATTCTTTTTATTAATTTAGAAATGTTGTAAGGAATACTAAATTCCCATTGAAAGTTAGTATTTTAGTTTATTAGGATTGCATTTTGCTTAGTATAAAGAAGTTTCTTTTTAAAAACTAAGTATATGTGAATAGAAGCTAAAGTATTGATTGAATCCTGTTTACAAATGTTTGGCACTGGCTTAATTTTATCAGAAGATCAGCTTTTGATATTAGGAGTGCAGCACTTGCAAGGGTATTGATTTTAGGAGTCCCTTAGATCTTCTTTAAACTCTTGAACATGTAAATCTTCTCAACACATAAAAATGTTACTACAGAAAGCTCATAAGCAACAATTTTTTCTACTGTACTATGTCTTACGTTTAAAATGTCTTCTCACATCCATATGCAGTTGATCTTGGTGATGAGAAAATTTTAACACAACTGAGACAAGGGTTTGAGTCTTTCAGCCTACAAAGCCATTGACTGTGATGTTTTAATCTCTTGTAATTGAAGAAATAAAACAGAATTAGTTGTCTGCACTTGAAATAACTGCTTTTATGTCTTGAGAGAATCAATAAATTGACTTACATAAAACATAAATTGATTGCTGTTTTTATGCTAAGTGATGACTGAAAGTAGCAAAAACTTAGTAGAAAACCTTGCTGCTCCTTTCTTTGATACATATGCTTGAAATACAGGGGAACAGACATTTTAGTACTTGTTAGCTGTTGGAGTTTAGTACCAGAAGCACATCAATCAGTTAGCTGAAATGTTACATAATTCTGCAAATTCCTGATTAGTTTATACTTTTGAAGCACACAAACTCATAAAAGAATAATGGCCTGAAAATCAGACAATGAGTGCACTTTGCTTGGTTTGCATGTTTCCTCCACTGCTTTTGAAAGGTACAATGGGCAGAAGTTTATGAACTACTGAAATAGTGGTTTCGGTTCCAACAACCAACATTTGGTTAGTATGTTGGCAAAATGAAAATACAGTCTGAAATTTATGTTGCTTCCTCATGTATCTCCTCTGATTACATTCTGTCCTTGAACTATTATTACACAAAAGCATCAGCCTCACTGAAAAAATGCTTTAAGGTGTTTTTTTTTTCCTTGAAGAATACACATTTTTCACATTTTTTTTGCCTTTCTTCCTTTGATGAATAGTGTAGCTCAGCACTGATTACCTTGGTGACAAAATCAGGATATGCAGAGTCGAATCTTGCTGCCCCATGCATCTTAGAGAAAAAAAAAACCAACCCAGTAAAAATCCTTATGAATTTAGTGCCTATAATGTATATATTCATTACAGCAGGGCAGCCAAGTGATTCACATTGATACCACCTATTAGGTTTTGACAAAAAACTTGCCCAGTTTTTCACACCTCAGAGAGAAATTACTAGAAAAATTAAAAGCTTATTCCTGTAGTTTCAAAGCTTTTCTTTACTAACTGAAACAGGTGTCACCATTTTTCAGTCATGTGTAAATTCGTAACCAAACTGTGAATTCCTGGTATGGCACTCTTGTACAACCAGCTATAAACCAGCTATGATGCTGCATTTTAAAAAATAATATTCATATTCATAATATATTTTCATTTTTGTAGTAGACTACAAAATGAAAAGAACATGTATCTTTTTTTTCTGTATGTCAACAAAAGATGCTCCTGGATGTCCTTGCTGATGTTTTTCTGCTGAGTAATCAGCGTTGAAGAACATTCACATTGTCAGGGAGCTGGACAAAATAGAACAGTATCTATTTCTTCCTGAGGCATTTTGTCCCATGCCTCAGCAAAGGGAGCAGTTGTATGGTGTGTGTTCCACCTTGTGCTTTTCATGTCAATGAATTTCAGCATTTATTTTTGTCAATACTGGAACACAAAACACGTATTCAGGAATCATTTTATTTCCAAGCCCAAGAATTCAATAAAACATTTTATAAGATTTCTCACTCCCAAGAATTTAATAGAACTTTTTATAACATTCCTCACTCGCCCAAAAGGTAATGTATAACCAATGATGGATTAGAGAGCAAATCAGACTCAAGTTTTTTTTATAAACATTTTTTTAAAGCATCTTCTTTTCAGTTTACAGCTGCTGTATATGTTGATTTGCAAAAAAGCGCAATAAAATTAAATTAACATATTCAGGGTTATTTGTGAGGGAGAGGCAGAAAAACTGTTGAGTTTTGTGTTCATTAAAACACACAAACAGATTTGAATACAGATGGAGAACTCATGATACTACTTGGAAAATAAACACTAACAGAGTATTGCTATTATAGAAAATTTGAACTATATTTGGACTGAATAGCACAATACTTGCAAGAATGTCCATGAGCTTAAAGGAACAAAATATTTGTAGATACATAGGCCTGAGCTGGACCTTAAAGACCATCTAGTTCCAGCCCCCATGTCATGGGCAGGGACACTTTGCACTAGACCATTATTTGGAAAAAAAAATCATAGCAGATGGAAAAATTTCTATAAAACAGAAGGATGGAGAAGAAAGGAATGCAATTTGTGCTGCAAACTGATGAAGTGAAGATACAAGTCCACAGACTAGATTAATACCTCACTTTCAATAAGGACTGTGAAGAACATGAGTACAAAAAAAGAAGGGTTAATAGAAATATATTAATATATATGAGAATGAAAATTACCATAAGTGAGATGGTAAATCAAGTAGGACAGCAGAGCAAACTTCATACAGATGGAGTTGTCTCTGTTTCAAAAAACAAAAAGATTGGCATAATAAACTGCAACCCTTCTGTTGAACATTCTATTTCACAAGATCTCCCTGGAGACAGCATCCTGCCTCTACAGAAAAATCCAACAGGAAGGTTGGAAGCAATGATGCCATCAGGTATGCAAAAGAAAGGTTTCAGTCACTAATTAACCACGCCTGTAGTTAGCACAAGCAGGAGCGCTGACGGAATGTTATCTGCATGGGAATTCTCAAAGTAAGTCTCACTGATTCTGCCACTAATTCTTTTAGACAGAGGCTGACATTAACTCATGCTTTTGCAGTCCTGTCATGCCATCAGTAAGCAGAATATGCAGTAGGTGTTAGGGAAAAAATATGCCTTTGGTAAATTTGAGTAAATTTGTCACTCTTTGACTGTTACTAATATCTTGCAGAAGATCGGTCTGTCAAAAAACTGTTGAAGGACTTGAAACTCCTTCCTGCAGTTAGACCAGTTTCCATTCTGCACTAGACCAGGAAGCCCATGGACCAGTTGTCTCAGACTTCTTTAAGTGTGGAGATAATACATCTTTACTAGACTAAGATTTTTAATTCTTCCAATTCCTATTAATTTTTTCTCTTTTTTTGTTTGTTTTTACTGACATTCCCATGTTTTATCCTACTTTCACCCACAGACAACACAAACATTCCTGCTGAAAACTGAAGTGAAGGATGCTGCTTCTTGCTTTGCTTGAAATGGTCATTTTCCAGAGCCCACATGGTGGAGCCAGTTCTTCAGCAGTCACCTTCCTGACACCACTTTCAGCTATCAGGAGGCCTGGGCAGTGCAAGTTCTTCTAGTCCTGCACAAGTAACTGAACATGGAAACAAATGCAGTTTATCTAAGTTCTTCTTGAGCTACAGGATCTGGTGTTTAATAAAATATTGATAGCAATGGGCTGGTATTCATTTCTATCTAAAAATTTTCTGTATTTTGTCTGCATGTTTATTCATATGTTAGGCAGTGCTTAAGTTTTTACAGGCTGAGAATAGTCCAGATAATTCCATTCCTAAAGTCCCAGGTAATCCTATCACAAGGTAAGAGGAGTTAGAGGTGAAAATCTCCCCCTGGTATGTACTGAGCTGGTTCCTGATTTGAGTAGTTATGACCAAGACTGCAGGATACATGACCCTCCATGCTAGCAATACCCTGGCTGAAGAGCAATTTCAGTCTATGTGTCCCTTTTCTCTCTGCATGTCTCAGTCATCCTTCATGGTTATGATCATTTCTACACTGAATTAAAAAACAAAGACATTTCCATTAAGGTTCACTTCTTTCAGAGAACAGTGATTTTTTTTTTTTCTTAACTCTGCAGGCTACCAGTCATTAAGCCCTAATTTAAGAGCTCCTACAATGTTGTGAATTGTCCTTGTAATAAATCTCTGCTGGAGAAAGAACATAATCATCAAATATTTTTTCTTGTCAGACATCACTGAGAAACAAATGGCAACAGTGTCAGCAGCCTATCTAAATTTACAGCTAAGCAAATGCTACTGACCCTTGAATAAACAGATGAAAGTTGATTTGTTGCCCAATGGTGTGTAAGACCTATAATTGAAACACTGATTTCATTGTCTCTGTTGGGAAAGGTAGGGAATGCAAGTTTAGAAAAAATCCTTTCCATGCCTAATGTCTGGGAGCATTTCACTGTAACTTCCACCACTGAAAAAAATCTGTGAAAGAAATAGAGTCCATGTAATCTAAATAAAGCTGAAGCTTTGGAACATTTCTTCTGCCTTTAAGGTAATAATTGTGCCACACCATAAATAAGGTACAGTCTTAATTAACAGTGAAAATAACTATGTTCTTAGGCTGGTGTCCATCATCAGACTATTTTAATGCCAGTGTAAGAAGTCCCATAAAATATTTTGAACATTTCCAACCAGATTTCCTATATGCCCTTCTCAGAGCCTCAAAACCCCTGTATACCCTGTGTATACAAATATCTTCTTCTTGTCTTAAAAGGAATGGGGGGCAAAAATCTGCTGCAGACAATCACGACTGGCAACGACAGTTGCTCTGTAAAAGCAACTCCTTGCTGGGCTCAGATTGTGACCTTTTATCCTGGATATGATCTGAGTTACAGTGAGGTTTGCTTTCTGGTTTATGTTTCAATCAATTTGATCTTGTAATGGTTAATGTTTAATAGCATACAGCAATTAAAATTGTAGTAGTAAAGTTAATAAAAGTAAGCATTGACATTAAATAGTAATTTTTGGAATGACAAAATCTGCTGCTTTTGCTACTCCACTGAGCTTGGCTGTCTTAGTTAGTCTCTGTCACCCTTTCTGGAAGCACAGTGTTCCTTTTAACAGAATCTGACTCAAGGGTTTGCCATTTTTACACATGTTTTTGGTGTTTGCTGATTTTTTGTTTAAACGCTGAACCAAAAGCAACACTATATTAGAGCTCTCTTTTTTTTTTTTTCTCCCTACTGTATTGAAATGTCTTTAATCAGGAAATGAAGCCCCATGATTTGGAAAAGATCTTCCTGGAACAACTTCACAATATACATAGAACAATAAAACTTCAAGTTAAACACTGAATCCATTACTTGCATTTGTATCTTCACATCACAGGATGTAGGGTCCAGTTCCTGATGCACCTGTTCAAGTGAGCCATCTCTTCACTTGGCAATATTTACTGTCACTGAGCTGTTGAATAAAAGACATGCACTAAAATTTGTAGCCTGGATAGACTTCATGAATGTGGGTGCACATATTTCCATGTCAGCAAGAGAACTCAAGGAGTAGATGAATTCCATTTATGCTAGCATGGAGAAATTTTTGTGACCAGTAAATAAGCACCATAGCAGTGCCTGTTTATAACCAGACAGAAGAAGACAAGCTGTTGAACATCTCCTTGCTCCACCTTCTGATTCATTCTGTGGTCTATCTGATGCACAAAAATGTCAAGCTTCCCTAGTTGGAACTGGTGAAGGGAATGTGTGTGAACATTCACATAATCTTAAACTAGGATGTAGAGTTTTGCCAAACAGCCCAGATGAAGAAGGCACAGGCAGGATTACCTGCAGAAGCCTTCCTGTCTGTGCCTTACCGCAAGGAATCTCTGTATAATCCATCTATCCTGTTAGCAGTTGCTGGAGTTTATGATTTGGTTGTAATTTTTCCATTACTGCATGGACACTTAATTAAAGAATGCAAATTACTTATTTACACTTACTTCACTTGCAAAACACCCCTGGTTGCAGCTGGGGAAAGAAATGGCAGAGTCTTCACCATCAGGCTAAACCATCTCCATATACATGATTACACTGGCCACAGGCCAGAAATCCCTCTTGCTTATGTTTCCAAAATAATCTATGAATCAGCGTTATACAGCAAGCATCAGATCTTGCTGTGGACATGCTTTCTCCTTGTGCTTCTTTTGCATGTACTTGGTAAGATCTGCAGAGATTATGCCAGCCTGTCTCAATGGCTGTCTCACTGCCTGACTTGTGCCAGGGCTGTCTCTAGCAGCGGGGTCTGTTCTAGGGTTTGCTTCATGGATGCAGGATTTGGAGTGCTCCTTCTGCCTTTTTCCTGGTGATGCTTTCCTGTTTACCCATGTCTGCTACAGAACAGGCTGCCTCTCTTTTCATGGGAGATGGTCACTGCAGGCTGCAAACTGAACTTGCAGAGCTAATGAGGACTTGTTGGATTTTTTTGTCCTAACAGGCAGACTGAGTTACAAAATTCCCTGGCATTCTTTAGAAGTTCCCTGCATGAACCAGCTGTCTGGTTGACCCATCTCGTCCCCATACAGATTTTTGCAGGTGCAATCTTTCTAGAGAAATGCGTGTTTCTGGATTATCCTGCACTGCCATCTCAACTGTACCAATGGCACAAGCTGTTATCCCTAAGGAGCTTCCCCACCCATCAAGTAATATGCTTCTTGGGCACGCTGCAGTTGTTCCACCTAAACTGCTGTACAGTCACTGCAGTGAACCTGTAGGCCCCACAATTAAACTTGGGTGATGTGTGTGTGTGTGTGTGCTTGCAGATGCAAGTATTTTCCAGGGCTTTGAAAGGAATTGAAAGGTAGCAGGCAAAACAATGCAGTTGACAGAAATGCCTGGACGGCATTCAGAAAGTATCCAAATGAGCTCACAATTATGTGTTGTAGCTGCACTGCATTGCAAAGTGGGTAGATGGGAACACATGCTGAAATAGGCCAAGTGTTTTACCCGCATTCCAGCCAAGAGTGCCAACACATTTTTAACATTCATCTAGATAGGTTTACTTGGGCTTTTATTTCTAGCTTATCCATGTATAATTTTTTTTACCTACAAATGTGACAAAAATACCAATACTAACAAAATATGCTCTTTTTTTCTTGTTTCAGTATAGATTTTTGTCTACGTGGACTTTTAAATACTCTAAGTGGTGGAGCAGAGTGTGCCACAGCAACTCTTTGATTTTATAGATGAGTAACAATAAAACCATAATAAATCCTGGCAGAAAGATATTTTACAGAGGTATCTACTCCTAGGCTGCAAGTATCAGTTCCTTGACAATAGAAACTGGGGGGGGGGGGAAATGGGGATTGTGACATAATAGCAAAATAATTCAACTCAGTATGTAGTTTTTCTTATTTTGGCAGACAAAGATCTTGCTGTTGATAGGTTTCCATTCATGCCTACCATGTTTTCCATTGCCTGGCACAAATTTCAGTGAAGTGGAAGGCATATGACGAACTGGCTTCTTGGCTGTAACATGCCACACCAACTATGGCATGCCCAGTGAAAAGCACTGTGTGAATGTCCTTTGCACAGTGCCAGGCATGGTATGCGCAACCCACTGCAAAACAATACGTTGTTTTCTGCAGCTTCTTTCTTTGCTTTTTTATTTCCCACACATTCATTATAAAAATAGAAGGTAGACTATATTAATATTTGCACAAGGCACAAAACAATAATTCCAAAACAGTTCTGTAATTTGGTGCAATTGCTCTGAAGTCTGGCACTGCACTGAAAACAGTTAATGCAGGAATATCTTAGCCTGCTCTACTGACTGAGCAAATCTAGTGAGCTCTGCTTCTCCTTGCCTGTGGTGCTCCAGCCTACTGCCTTGCTGGCCCTCCACTGCACATGAAATGCTTATTCAATGTCTTTCTTGCAATAGCAGGCTCAAAATTGGATTCTAGAACTACTTGACTAGTGTTGAAGATGGAAATTATTATTCCTGCCACCCTCTGGCTATGCTTTTGTTAGAGCAGCTCAGTGTGCACCACTGCAAGGGCATACTGCTGGCTCAACTCATTTGTTATCCACCACGATCTCCACACCTTTTTGTGCAAAGGTGTCTGCTAGCCAGCCAGCCCCAGCCCATCCTCCCCAGGTGCAGGATTTTGCAGTGCCTTTGTTGAACTGCTTCTGGCTCCTGTCAGCTCATTTCTTTAAGCCTGTCTGGGATCCTCTGGATAGCAGCTCATGATTTCATCCTTAAACTTCCTGAGGGTACATTTTGTGCCATTGTTCAGGTCATTAAAGTTCTGCCAGTAATAAGAAAAATGAAATTTCCTTCCAGAAAAGTAATGGATAGTCTGGTGGAGCAAATCTTGTTCATCATATCTGAAAAAAGTTAATCTAAATTGTCATTATCTGTTTGACTTATCTCTTTTTGATCATAGGTGTACAAAATTTCAAGGAGGGGGACTCTGTGTATACTGGAGCATTTTACCAATGCATCAGTACTTTTACTGGATATTTTTACTGACCTTGCCATCTAGTCTTGTCACTTCTCCACTCACAGACATTGTAATCTGCCTTCATTTCCTCCTCTCTGTTTTATGATCTCCTGGCAATCAGCAAATAATTCTTGTCCCACAAATATATTTTTCACTTTTTTTCTTCACTGTTGTTCCTTACCATTTGGCCCCCTTTGTCTTTTCTGTCTGACTCATACCAGTCTTGGAAACCCATGCTTACCATGCTTAGTTCCCATTCTCCTTACAACAAGAGCTCCATATGTCCCTTGTCCAGGCTATTCTCCTTATGACACAAGAGAGGTTTCATAATCCTCTTCTTCCCTTTATTTCCTTCTTCTGTCTTGCTGCTTGGCCAATAAATCACCCAGTGATTTATCAGTAAATATGCCTATTTGGGAAGATGGATAGGGAAGACATTCAGTTTATAGCTGGGCAGAACAGCATTAACTGGTGTGACCAGCTGGCTGTTTATTTGATCTGCAGAAAACTGCAGAGTTATTTAGGCTACTGGAGTGCTACAGTGCTGCCCAGTCCATCGTTATCACATTACATCCAAGCAGAGAGAAATGTCATCAACATGATGTCATAAAATTCAGCCAACTGGCTTATGTGATGCTGATCCAAACACTTTTTTGAAATATGTCACCGTTCTGAGGTTGGATCTTTCTAGATTAGTTTTAGGCTAGCTTATATATATCAGGCACTAAAATACCTCTCATTTGTTAGCACATTTTCCTTGTACGTTTTTTTCTATTGCATATGCATATTTTTCAGGTTGAATAGCACACCTACTTGTAGCACTGCAACTGACCACCAGTTCAGTAAGAACTAGCAACACTGGGATTTTATTCCAGTTGGTTTCTCTTCATGTACAGAAGCAAGACTAAAATGTCACTTTCCTTTTGAAAAGCATTGTTTTATTCACTTTCCTAAAAGAAAATGTCATTGCTAGCAGCAATATTCCACTGTGCTGACTCATAATAATGTCTGCTTAGTATCAGATACTAAACAGACAAATGTCTGCTTAATATATTTTAAGCCAATGGCTCTTCTGGCTGTGATCAGCTGATTTTCAAGTTATTGCGTGTTTATATTCAATAAAGGCCAAACAATTGAACTATTTCTGCATATTCCCTCCTCCACATAAAACTTCAGATAACTTTGCCTGCTTCCTTTGGAAGCAGCTGATAGCCATTCTTAGGAAGTGGGACTTCATTCCTTTCTCCTGGTGGTATATTAAGAACAACTTTATTGCTCTTTCCTGGTGATCCACAAAATATTCAGAGGACTTTCAAATTCCCTCTACTTAAGCTGTTATGTATATTCATCACAAAACTTAACATTTAAGGGCTCTTGATGCTCTGAACATAGTGTGAAATACTTGCTCTACCCTCATTACTTGCAATTTGGGAACCCCAGATAGGTTGGATAATTTTCCCACAGATCTCTTCTCTGTTCCTTGTAGTCTTGCATCCTTCTAGTCCAGTGTTGCATTTTGTAAATACTATATTAAAAGTTTATTTTGAGGGTTAAAGGGCTATAGAAGGGTGAGCTGGCATTCTCTATTTCTTGAAGAAATAACTCTAGAGAAGCAAGCATGGCCTTAGTAAGTATGGCCTTTTGGCAAAGGCTCAGCTCCTGAGATCAATGCTTTTCCATTGCCTTGTTCTCCCTTGTACAAACAATGTAGGATAATGAGGAAGAGGCAAAGAAAAAAAAATTAAAAAAAAAATCTGGGACAGAACGCTTGAATTAATGGGATAGTTTGTATCAGTGTTTTTATGAAAAAGCAAAAACTGGAGTTGGGGTGTGCTACATAAGCAGCAGCATGTAATGAAAAATAGGTCTGGTGTTACTTGCAATTTCTATTGATCCAACTGGTAATGGAAAAAGGAATTTTTCTGTTTTAATAATGGATTTTCTCAAACACTGTCTTTTTTTTTCCACTTAATTCTAAATAAAAAACATGCAAGGAACAAGATTCTTTGGATGAGAATCCTGTAATAACCTAATGCAGCAGATGCTGATTCTTTCAAGACCTCATAACAGAAATCACAAAAGTATCACAGAACTTTCCTAAACTTTACTCTTCCATTATGCAAGGAGGGGGCTGCTATTCATTAACTTCTATGGTTACACATTAAGTCTTTTCACTGACTCTATAACTTGACCCTTTGTGGGGCTAGCTTGTGTTAGAACTATGTCTCTCTTTTATCATTTTCTCAGCAAAATGACAATATATGGAATTTTTGTAGATAGAGATGAAAGCATCATAGTTCCTGAGATCCGTGGGAGATACAGAGATAACCTGAAAGAATAAATTTACCTTTATATTTATAAACAAAGCAAAATTTAGACATTCTGATCTGATGAGTTTTGTAATTGCTCATCTAAATCCAGGACTGATGACACAATTACACTACAGAGAAATACAGTCACTCTTAGACTGAGAATGTATCAATCTGATTTGAATGAACAGCCTTTTATTAAAGCATCTGTACCTATATTCAGAATAAGCTTCAAACATTTCTCCATCCCCACTGTCAAATCCCTAGTTTTAAAGGTGATTAGTATTATGTGGAAAAATATCTATCTGAAGTGTAAAGTCCAAGCATATGTCTGAGAAGTAAATATAACTGCCCAACCTAAAACTCCTGGCCAACTATGTGCCTTTGCCTCTTTGAACAGGAATTATCCTTGTACTTGGTCAAAATGAGACTACAGGTTCTTGTGTTAATGATCTTTTGTCTCATGCATCAGAAAGGAGAAGTGAAGAATCATGAAGGATGGAAACAATATAGAGAGGTGATAGTCTGCTAATCAGTCAAGGATCTTGCACTAATTCCTGGTCCCTTGAGCAAAACCTAAATAAAGTCATTTGGGAGGAATCGCTATGTCAGGATTGCTAGAAATAGCAACCTCCTCCACCCTCTGGAAGTGAGTTATGAAACAGGAGCAAACACAACCTCTTCATCTATTTCTGGAAGTAATTTTCATATCTTTGTTCCCAGCACCATCAGTAATATCAAGGCTTTGGCTTGATCCTCACAATTGCAGATCTTCCCTCCCACCATGCTCCTCGGAGTTTTTAGTTTGCTGACACAGAAGAAGCTTTTGTAAGCACTTATCCATGACATGTAAGGAAAGGGGATTCATGATGCACTTTATGTCCCAGGACTTTGACTCTCATTAACTATACTAATTAGTAGAATTATTTAAGTGCAGATATATTTCAGCCTCTCATTAACTATACTAATTAGCAGAATTATTTAAGTTCTGATATATTTCAGCCCTTCTATTAAGGTAGGTAAGGTGCAGAATCTGGACCATACTTAAAGTGCTGAGATTCACCTTACATCAAAACCATTTAATGGAATATTTAAAGGCATTTGAACCATAAATGTCTTCTGATAAAGACATGCTAGAGTGAACAAGGTCAGGGGAAGAGCAACGGCTGGGGCATTCAGACTGTGAAGTGGGACTGCTGTTTAAGTTTAAAAAGATTGTGTGTTTCTCTTCCAGACCTTCCTTATGTGTGTTTGGGTCTTAAGACTAAGAATTTTATCACATTGCTTACTACCAAAGATTAAGAATAATGGTTTATGTGGTTTAAGCTTTAGAAAATTATCCTGTTAAACAGTTTAATCACCTGTTTAACACTGGACTAGTCCTTTTCATTTCTGACTTACACTTTAAATTCAATGCAAATTAATATCAACTATACCTAAATGAACAGGAGCAACCAAATTGTGGGATTTTCACAACAGGCACACTTTGCTTTTATCAAGTAATGACATAATTCTTAATCAGTGCCAGAGCACACATGAGCAGATTGATCCTCACTTAAATGGAGACTCATATTTCAGCATATATGCCATCTGGGAAATGCTTGCAGCAACACCATAAGGGCTAACTAACTACAAACTTTATAGGAATCTATGTATTGAATTTGTGTGTTTATTTTTTCATGGACAGATGCTGTCTGGTGAATTTTAATCTCACTTCCTGAATGATCTTCATTTCTGAACTCAATGATTATCCTTTAAATCCCTTTAAGATTAGAGACCAAGTCCGTTTTACTTTCTTTTTTTAATAAATCTGACTTTAACATCATCTAAAGCAGCAGTAGATTTATTAGTTACAACACAGAGAGGGGACTCACCAAATTGTGACCTGTGGTCTGCCCTGAAATAACTTTCTGTACCTCACCAAGATATAAAAAGAATAAAACTTGTTGGAAGTCAAGGTTATAGGGATTTTTGTGCATGGGGTGAATTATGAAGAATCCTGGAATCCTATTTCTAAGTCCCTCATTATTCTGCCTTGTAACCATGAACTACCCCCAGTGTTCCTGATTACCTAGCTGCTTCCCTTCTCCTTTTAGACCACCTCTGCTTGAGACCAAATTCAATCTTGACCTTGTCTTCTGTGCCATCTGTGCATTTTCTAAAAACACTTCCCTTGTACAGACCACATTCAATAATCAAGAGCCCAACAAAGACTTTTAAAGGCTTTTTTTTTTTTTACTGGCAAAGAAGAGCAGTGTTTTTAAGGGATTCTGCACAGGTCTTTTCAGAGAGTGAAGTGAGTATTTCATCTGGAGAGAGGTATTGATGGACACAGGATACTCAGGCTTGGGGAAAGGAGTAAATCCAGAAGAAAGGGCTAAGAACACTGTTTTCAAAAAGGGAGAAATCAAAGTAGAAGAAGCCAGAAGAAAGCCTCCTGTCTCACTTGGTCCTCTTGATGATCCTCAAGTCCTAGAGAAAAAGAGCTCAGTGAAAGCAGATATATAAAAGACATTTGTTTTTCCTCAGGTATAACTTATTCATTTGATTTAAAGGTCTGCATTTGAGTGTCTAATGTTAAAATAATTTCTTAGATTGCTCCTTCTTTCTTTCCACAGTCATTTTTTAGGTTATCTTAATGCCAAGGAGTTCAGAACACAAACTGACTCTGAAAAATTGATTTGCCTGAGAGCTTAGGACAGAAATTACAGTATCTAAAAATTCCTGAGTCCTCCTACCCAGGCCATAAAGTACAACCTCAAATCTGTCCATTAAAGTTGGTTTAAAAGACACAGTACTTTTATGTCACATGCTCTCCATCTGGAGATTTGTCTGTGGGTCATGGCAGTGAGAAGATGCTCAGAAATGGAAGTGAAAACTGAGGAAGAGGTGGGAGACAGTATGTGCTCTGTCAGACATGAATACAAAACTCCTGTGTACCTCATTCATGTCTCCACTTTTAATACTTCAAAGTCAGTGGAATGCCTTGTTATCTTGCCTCAAATTGCTCATAGCAAAGTTATATGTAATTGTTCATTGGCTAACACTTCTCTTTAGCTTCAATAACTCTTCCAATTTGTTGGTGTTCACCTCTCTGATGAAGTGCATAGAAAGACAGTTGTCACTTACCCTCGTAACATTTGTTTGCTACGCAGAGCACACTAAGCTTTTATAGTCTCATCTTATAAAAGAGGCTCTTTAATGGCCTTGTCTCCCCTGCACCTGTTGCAATTCATCGTAATTCAGCTTCATGAGGCCAACAGACCTGTCTCAGAGGTCATACCAGGATCTCTTCAGCTCCACTGACATGTCCTTGGTTTGTTCCTGGGTTTTTTCTTCACATGTTATCACCCACAGACCCACTCTTCTTCCTTCTCCTTCACTTCCTCTTCATATCAGAAAAAAATCTGAGTCAGGGCTAAGATTCAAGACCACCATGTAGCACCTTCAGCTACTGAGTATCACCCACTGTAGTTTACACAACATTTAGGGATACTGAATTTTTCTGCACTATGACTCCACATTTCCATCCTGTGCCTTTTGCATTTTTCTTCAACCAACTTGTATGCTTTTACCTCACTTCATTACTAGCAAGTAAAATAAGCTCAATCCTTATACAGAAAGTCTTCTAAAATTTAAATCACAGTAATTCATCTTTCAATCTAGTGTTTTGTCTTCTCCTTAGTCAGCCCCTCATCTGTTTTACACCACTGGTGCTAACCTCTGTCTTTATCTCATCTGGCAATTCTGTGTGTCAGAATAACAAATATTTTTAGAAGTCATTTGATTTCTGTGCGTCGCATAAGGAACACATGCCTGCTAGCAAGTATGCTTACAATTTTAAGTGCAATCTGATGCATAACACCCTGCTAAATGAAAGGAGAATTAGAGCTGAAGCAAAACAAACAAATCCTAGGCTTAATTTGATAATAACGATTTTATCTGGAGCTGGCGGGAACTGGATCTTCAGCTAGCTTAATGATTTCCATTTACCAAGAAACATTGCAGCAGAGGAAGCAGCACCTTTTTAAAGGCTGGAGCAATTAATGCCTCTGAATTTTTGCAGGGAAGCTGTTTATGAACGCAACGGGAGACCGCACAGCAGGGAGCAGCGCTGGAACCCAGGCGAATACACGGGAATTTCCTAGGGAAGGGTGTGAACCTGTGATAGCCATTTGCACAAAAGCTGTTGGACTCATCCTCTCACCCCCTGCTGGCCCCTGGATCAGGGCTGTTTCCCAGGAGGGAAACACGGCTCCAGCGCGGCCTCCTGGGGAGACACCCAGCCCCTCCGAACCGCACAGGCCTTAGGCCAAAAGAGGCTTTCTACAAACAGCCATAAAAAGCCCGGCCAGCCTGCCTGAACCTGCACATTCCATTTCAGCAGCCAGCCCGGCTAAAGCTCCCTGATCGGGCTGCGCGTCCGCGCATGGATGCGCACCTATCCCACCTGAATTTGAACACTATCCCTACATTGCCTGTGCCTAGTGCTGGGCATTTGTGCAGCACTATACTCCCATCTCCTCGGCGCCGGGGCAGGCGGTACAGCCCTTTCCCCTCCTGAGGGCATTCCCAACCCTGTCCCGGCCGGCTCCTTCCTCCGCGTTCCCGGCGGACAGCGGGAGCGGGGCAGGCGGTCCGAGGCAGCGCCGCTCTCCCCGCCCCCGGTCCCCGGGGCCCTCCCGGCCGTCGGGCGGCGGGGATGGGCATGGATTTGGCGGGATTCTATAAAAAGCCGCCGTGAGGCGAGGCCGGCGTCCTGCCAGAGCCGCCGGCAGAGGCTGGGGCGCGGCGCCGGCACCGCACCATGATCAACCCCAACTACTACCCCTGGGGCTACGACAGCGACAACGGTGAGCAGGGGGCCGCGCCCGGCCCGCTCCTCCCGGCACCGAAACCCGGGCGAAACGGGGACCCCGCTTCCCGAGGGAGCATGGCGGGGACACGGGCTCCAGGCGGGCCCGGGGCTCTGCAGGTGGCGGGGCCGAGGCCTCTCGGTTGTCGCTCGCAGGCACGGAAGAGGCGAAGCTGGCGGAAGGAGAGGTCAATGGCAGGGGGTCTTTGAGTTAAATAAAGTCAGTTTTCCTACTGTTAATGTAAATTAAAAATGGAGATAGCAATATGTCCGGTTTAGGCCAGCCGTTATGCAGGAAGAGCAGTGCTGGGCTGCAGGCCCCGCCTGCTTGGAGAGGTTGGGGTATTGGTGGTCTCTTGTTCCTGCTCTCTCCTCTGCTGCAGGAAGAACAGTTCAGCATTGCTCAGGCTTTTCCCACATGAACTTCTTTAAAACCATGATAATCATTAAATTCATGTTTCAAATTCTTGGCATGTCCAGGGATCAGTGGCCTTTTCTTGTTCTGTATGGCTACATGGTGCCATATTTCAATCATTTGGGTATATCCCATCATATTTCTAGCTGCTGCTGGACTTGGAGTGCACATCTCTGGTTTTCTTCCCTGGCATAATATCATTCTCCTAGTAGTCCGTCTTGAGGTTGCTGCAAGAGTTTAGGTTCAGTTGAAGGACTTTAAGTATCCAGTGTTCCAGCTAGAAATCAATCGAGTTGGTTTTTATACAGTGAAACTCTTGACAGGGCTTGAATAACATCTAGGCAATTACTTATTAATGCACTTAAGTTATGTTCTATACTTAAGCAAAGCCAAGCCTGTGTTAATTGTTACAAGTATAATTCATATTTCTCTGGAAAAGATTTTCCTGATACTTCTCTGTACTTTTTTTGTAGGACCAGATCAGTGGCACAAAAATTACCCTTTTGCAAAAGGACGCCATCAGTCACCGATTGAAATCAATAACAAAGAGGTGCATTATGATAGTTCCCTACTACCATGGTTTGCTAGTTATGATCCTGGTGCAGCTAAGACCATCCTCAACAATGGGAAAACCTGCAGAGTTGTATTTGATGATTCATTCGATAGATCAGGTCAGTTTTGTTTTCATCTCTAACAGTCATTACATGTAAGTGACTGTTTCTCAATTTGCATGGAAGAGCCTGCTCTGACTGTTCAGGCTCTCGGAAGGGTGCTGTGTACTGCCTGTGTGTGATGCACAGGTTTCTCTGACTGGGTACCCTGTGCTGCTGCTGGCAAAGTCTGGGACTCCTTTTAAAGTTCATCAGCAAAATCCCAGGGAATGGAGAGAGCCACAAAGAAACTTGGTACAGGGTGAGTTAAGGTGTAAGATAAATTTCTGGGGCTGCAAAAAGTCATTGCAGTTGTGTTGCTTTCCAGGATGGAGGCGGCCCAGGTTTTTTCTATGAGAACTGAATTCCATTTTACCTATTTGAGATGCCCTGCGGAACATCTTAAGTTACAATATTTAAAAACTCTATCCATGTAATTTGTGATAAATGAAGTAACAAGCCAGATGTTGCCACAATGTCATGGTATTTAATCAGTTGAAACTTTTTGGCATTAATGAGGTTTTGCCTTAATGAAGATTATAGGGCTGATACATTTAATTGTGTCAGCTTTTATCCACTTGCATCTATGACAGCATACAATGTACAGACTTATTACTTACCTTCATTGAAACTTACACTTTCTGTATGACTAGGACTGACAGCTCTAATTACTATGAGAAATCTTATTAATAGATTGTTTCATGTTAAGTACTTATGGACATGGTTTTGATTTCATTTAATGGATTTTTAACTAATTACTTGGGTTTTAGGAAACTGAGGATCAAAATGTATGTACTCTGGACTAGTTAATATACTATCAAAATTTACAAATTACTAAGCAGTCGAGTTTTGTAACTTTTCTAGCAAAGTGGGACTTTTCAATGTTATTTGAAGAAAAATGTTATTAATGTCAGATAAAATGATACACAGATAAAGAAATGTAGCTGTGGCATGTCAGATCTCTGTGACTATTACCATTTTTTACCATATGTTGTATTGGTTAGAACAACATCAGATATACCAATGGTTGCATCTTCTGCATAAAAATAAAAGTGTAAGTATTGTGAAAATAACTCAGATTTTGAATGGGAGGGAGTATCCAGGCACAGCAATCTACAGCATGGATGCAACACTCACGACAAAGAACAGAAAGTTTCAGAATGTTCTGAAAATTTTTTTTCAGATGAACTGCTCAGTAACTATTGTGTTTTGATCTCAGAAATAAAAAGTGACTCACTGCAAAAAAAGTAGGTGTATATCTCAACTCTTTGAAGTCAAGAAACATTCAGTGTTTGTTGTTATGTCTCCTTTGTTATACCATTGCCTGCAGAGTCTGTGGGTGGTGTTCTTTCTCTAATATAATGCTAATTGCAGGACAAATTCCACTGTGCATACTCCTACTGACTTGAACACATTTTCAGTTTTTCAGGATATGTACAATGGGTTATTTTTCATGTAAAAGAACCACCAGCTGCACAAAACATACATATGCAATAGCAATCATATAGGAATTAAGCTTTCATTCCTTTGGACAAAGGTACTCATTCTCTCTATGTCTGTGTATTTGTCTGTCACTCTATCTGAATTATTTCTGAGTTTACCAGAAAACTAAACATTTATTTTCCTGACTTTTTTCAGTTATAGTGGTCATACCCATATCTGTACTTCTGTATACATTGTCATTAGTTTGGATAAAATAGATTGCTGAATAAATTGTCAAGGTGAGTGATGAAATCAATTACTTTGGATGTCTCCAAATTTTACATCCACTGGGTATCCTGCCAAGAACACTTGGAGAATTCACAATTGAGGACAGTTTCTTAAATTTAAACAATTAGAGTGTCATCCAATGTAATTCAGGTATTATCCTTATTACTTTGATGTTTAGGGTTAGCCTAGTGGAAGGGATTGGAGAATTTATTTCCAGCTATTTTTAAAGTCGGATTGACTTTGAGAATCTGCTACAAAATTGGAAGCTTTGCTGAGTTTGCTGATAGATGAAGTTGCTGTAGGAGCAGTATCATGCCTCTGCTGCCTATCCATACAAGTCAATGGATTCTTGTTGACTCACTTTCCTTTCTTACTGTACCCATGTAGATGGACCTTATGCACTGTAAAATGATTGCAGGTGGGGGCTGGAATATGAAAAGATAGGAAAGAACTGGGAGCTGAAATCAAACCTTCTAGGTAGCTGGGCTCAGTAAAACACACCAGAACTTGGGTACTTTGGCAACCTACCACTGCTATAAACTGCTATGTTTTTTTGGCCTGACTGGCAATTCAGATTCTCTTTTAGATCCAGCAGTGACCCATTTTTGGTTTGAATTAGGGCTGAAATCTTATTTCCACTATCAGAATCCGTTTATTTCTAAAATTCATAAAATATTCATCTCAGAGAAGCATCCTGAGAGCTTCTAGCTGGTGGGACTATTGTCATGATGCTTTTTGAGATGTATAACCTCCTTACAGTTAGTGACTCTTTGGCTATTGTTGCAATACCTCAGTTACACCAGAGTGTTTGATTGTTTGAGAAACAGTAAAATACAAAAGTCTGGTAATGGAACCCAGACAGGGCAGCTGGACAGAGACACAGTAAGGTCACATGGATACCTGCCTTCATCTTCCCTCTTTGTTGTTTTAGTTGGCACTTCCTACGGATGTTCATCAACCAAACAGATTTCTGCTTCTTCTTTTTCTGGCTTTCAGATGGGTGACATTGAAGAGTTTGGAGTACTTCAGTGCAGGCACACATTCTTACAGGCTTACCTTGATGCTGTTTTCAGAATCTTTCCTATCAAAGAAATGTGTGGCTTTGAAAGTGGATGATGAAAAAAAAATTGGAGACAGTTACTGTAAGAAGTCGGAGCTTGTTGCTAATCAGCTCCTTTAGCTTGACTAGGGCTTGTGGCCAGCATTTCCTCCAATACCCCTTTATGGGAAATCTCATTTATTTTTGCAAATGAAATTTTGATTATCAACTTCTGGTAAATAAACCAATAATTTTTTCACTGGTTATTAAAGAGTGAAGACAAACCCCAGTAACTTTAATTGAAGGGGGAAGTCTGTCCATAGACATTCCAGTTTTGGTTGATTCCTGCAAAACATTTTGTCTGCTGAATATACACTGGAAAAAAATCAGTAGCTGTTAAAAAATAGCACCACTAAATCCCAGTACCTTTGTAGTTGTGCTACCACTGAATGGCTGTATTGCATAAGGCAGAAGGCAGCAAAGTAAAATTCTTCTTTCAGTGTAACAACACATTTGTCATTTGCCACGTCTGCATGAAGGTATTGAGAACTCCTGTGCTTGGGTACAGGGAATTTAGGATTTGAACTTCTGTTAACTTGGAATTTCCATTGTTAGAATTAAAAGGGCTTGACTTATAATTCTAGTCAAGGGCCTGCTGAAGCTACAGGTACACAGAGGACTGTCAGTTTTCTGCCCCTGTGGGTGGGACATCTGACACAGCGCACAAATGAGGATGATTTGGGAGGTCACTGATGACCAGGCTGTGATCTGGGGGCACAAAGCTGGCAAAGATGTGTTACAGTGTAGGTGAGGGTGGGTGACAAGCTGACAGACTTCTGTCTGACACTTCTCTTTCCCAGTCTGTCCCTAAAAGAGTACAAAGTTCAAATAGAAACAAGCGTAATCCTGCTGTTTCTCTATTCAGTGCTTGCTTAAAGAATATTTCACTGAGAACTGAAATTTGAGTTCCAAAAGCTTTTAGGAAACACATTTTATCCCTGCAGTTAGCTGGATGGTTTCAGTACAGAGATCCTCTTCTGAGCAGAGGCTTCCTTATGACTTTTAAAATGTGACACTGATGTGAAAGAGCTGTGGTTTCTGTACTGCACTGTTAGATTCTATTATGAAGCAGCATAACAAAGGTAATGTATCTTTTCAATTGTCATACAATAGTACATTACTAATTTAATTCCATTGGGGTTTACCAATTCATTTTATGGATTTGGCAGGATGCGTGATCATAAATCTTCCTAGAACAGTCATTTCTTGTCATGTTTATAAACCTAACTTGTCTCATGAATCTGCTTTGTTCTCTGTGGGTTTTTTTCACCTGCCTTTACAGCAAACAGGGAAGACGTTTGTGTAGACATAACTTTGCCAGTTTTACTTTTAGTGAGGGCAAATGACAATTGACACTAGCACAGATTAACCAGACCCCTACAGAAGCTGCTCAGCAAGCGAATGCACATATTTGAGAAGCTTCTTGTCCCTTTTCTGTTGTCAAGGGCACCCAGCTAGCTGAGATAAAGTGACTGGAGCAGCCATCTCCACTCAACTGCATGACACCTTCATTTTGCTGTGTCACAGAGTGAGAGACAGGGTTTTCTTGCCTTAGTTACATCCTTCTGTGCAGCACTTGCCCTAGTGATTACATTGAAAGTGAAAAAAAAAAAGCCTGTTCTTTTATTAGCCCATTTTGTCTCATGCTGCTCAGCTGATGACAGATCAAATAAAAGGTGAGCTTTTTTCCAGAGCAGATGTCCATGTGTGTGTGCATGTAGGCTTGTTCCATGATAGATCATTCTTCACTCTGGATGTGGGGTGGGGGCACAGAATTTGGGCAAGACAGATTGACATTTTTATATCTGGTATCAGGCACTGATGGGTCACTGAGGTTGATGTGCAAACCCATTTAGAGTCAGTCACTGAGCCATGGGATGAGCAATAAGGCACCACAAAGCAGTGAATACTTCTCTCCCCTGTCTTTCTGAGCTGGTTTGTGTATTCCTGCACCTGGGCCATGTTACTTTAATGGCAGCAAGTTTAAGGGAGTTACATTTCGGTAATTCTGCCCTGACTCTTAGATCTTTAAGGTGAACATTTCCTGTGTGCTAATTGTCAGAAAAATTCCCTGTCACACATAAATAAATTATACTAACATAGTTGAAAAATAATGTCAAGATACCATCTCCTCTTTGATAAACTTTATTTTATAGTCTTTTTCTATTATGTGGTTGTGCATTTTTATTTGCATAGTATTGAAGCCCAAGAGGATAAAGATATGTTTAGAATTTAGGTTCCAAAGCACATGCTTAAAAATAAAAAAACCTTACTAAATTTTAGCTATGCAGACATAGTTTGGGATTTTTAATGTTTTAAATATTGGAGAACCTAATTATTGTAGTGGTTTTGTTTATTTTTCCCTTTTTAAAATGCAGGATGATTTAATTTACTTACATTATCATTTAATGTTATTTATATGTTTAATACTACACACTTGTAAATAAAAGGAAAAAAATACCATTTTGTCCTTCAGGAGATGTTTGCATCATTCTTTCTGCTTAAAGTGTGCTAGGTAAAAGTTACTGCCTATTTATAGATGGGTGAAACCGGAATGTGTTGGCATGAGATGATGCAGAGCTTCACCTAATGACCAATCAAAAATGTCTGCTGATGGCCCATCAGTGGAAATAATTACATGCTTTTACCTTAAAGAGGATTACTTGGCTTTACAGATCTATTTTAATGGAGAATTGATGGCCTTGTCAGCTACTGCTCTTACCCTGACTGTGTTCACCACAGTTATGAATGTCTGTGGGAAGAAGTAAAAGGAATTTGTTGAGAAAAACAGCTTGCTCAACTCTTAGTGCTGTATTTCTTGAGATGATAATGGATTTAATTATTTTCAGATTGAAGGATATTTTTTTCTGGTATATAAAGACCAGTTCTTGAGAACTGCTGAAAGTTTTATAGGAATGCTATTACTTCTGTCCTCAAAAAAAGTGAATGAGAATTGAGTATCTTCTAGTATTTGGTGAATATAAATATGTTTTTCTATTACATTGATTCTTTCAAATAAACCACCTTCATTTACAATATTATTTATAAATGGTAACATTATTTAGAAAACTAGATATCATTCATTGCTGGCTGGACTTTTCTTTAGGAAAATAGCTTGTATATTCAGTATTTGCTTTTCTGGTTTATTTTCTGCATTCTTTTTCCTCTTCCATAACTGGAGGGAGAAAGTATTAGAGCAGAAGCAGCATCAGTGATATCATAACTCTTTAAACAAATAAGTCATAGCCTGCAGTAAGATACACAATTTTTTAGAGTTTTCTGGGAATTTTTTTATCATCTAGCAGTTCACCACTTAATCATGGTTTTATTTGTGTACATTCACATCAGCAAATCCTAGATTCAATTCAGGGGGAGATTAAGACCTCTAAGACCTATTTAGGTGTCTTGTTGTGGGATTTTAAAAGTTGGTGGGTTGTATCTAAACTGCCATTTGAGGCAACAGAGTTGGAGTTCAAAGAATCCAGAGAGCAATTCAGGTCACTGTCTGTTGAATGTCTACTTTAAGGCAAGCAGAATTACTCTAGAGGCCTGACTTGTTCTGATTAGGGGTTACTTCAGTTACCCAAACACAGGCATCCTGTGACATGTTTGATAACCTAATCTATTTCCTCTTGCCTCCAGATGTTGGTTCAGAATGTACAGTTCTTCCACAGATCCTGGACCAGATCTCTCAGTCCTGTCCAGATGTCTCTGGACTATTCCAGAAAGTACTAGGTACAATTCATGCAGCTGAATTAAATCAGTGATCTCTAGTGGCTGTAATGGAAGCCTAGACACAAAAGTTCTCCTCTGCCTGTAGGTGTGTATGGCTAAAGGCGGCTGCCTGACGTGTGGCTAAAATCAGTGCAGATTTTCAGGACAAAGGGCATCTGTACAGCAAATATGTAAATACACGAGTAAATATTTTAGATACATATGAATTTCATTTAAAAGAATTGGGAGATCCTTGAGTCTGATGCTGTTGCAGATTCTCAATTGCAGTGCTGAGAGGTGGGCCGCTTCCAGGAGTCTACAGGCTGCGGCAGCTGCACTTCCACTGGGGCTCGTCTGATGATCACGGCTCGGAGCATGTCGTGAATGGAGTGAGGTATGCAGGAGAGGTAAGACTCACCACTTCTTTCTTTAAAACAGGGTGTAAAATAAAATTTGTCATTTTTCTGTTTTCTGTGAGTTCTTTCTGTTTATTTATCTGTGCCTTTTTATTCTTACTCCCATTGATTCTTTTAAACATAAATCAGGTTGAAGTCATTCTCGCAGCAGGAGAAAAGAAAAATTCTGTGTGAAACGAAGGTTTCCATGTTCTCAAACCAGTGTGGTGTGAAACAGCACAGCAAGACTGAATTACTCAGATGCAGTTCAAACTTACTAAAACAGTATTCTGAAAATACAGAATTATAGTAGAAGGACAGAATTGCAGTGATAGAAATGGGTGGGAAGAATGAATTACCTTGGTTCTTTAGCACCTTGGGATTGTAAAGAAAATGAGAAATGTAGACTAATAGTATACATAAATGACATTCATATGGATTCTTTGATAGAGTTGCTGTAATTAGAATGCCAAATGGAAATGCGTCGCATATCAGTAGATGATATCTGAACTGCATGGTCTACCTGATTACTTCAGCAACTTTTCTTCAGCTTTAAGATGACATTACAGTTTTTTGGGGTTTTTTTTATTTCTTATTCAGATATTTATAGTTTATTTTAAAGCAAATAGTATAATTATGCTATTAGAATAATTAGATATAACTAGTAGATGACTTTGCTTTCCCTTTTACATCTCTTTTTTGGAAGGCCTCATTATCATTCCTTGTTGCCTCAAACTCACACAGTTATGTGAAGAACTGTAAATTCAGTCTTCTGATGGCTTGCTGTTAAATAATGGGGTTTTCTTATGTGTTTTTCTTTGTTTCAAGCTACACTTGTTACACTGGAACCCCAAATACAGTAATTACCTTGATGCTAAGAGAAGAACTGATGGGATTGCTGTTTTGGCCATATTTTTGCAAGTAAGTAGAAGCATGCAACCCTTCTTTGCATTGATACTATGAAGTTTCTATTCTTAGAAGGTTAAAAAAAAAGCAGAACTCTCTGGTGGGTATATTTTCTAGGGATCCTACCACATTGAAGGGGTTGACTTTCAGTAATGTATCCCTTTCAAGTTACAGAGCATGAGTCATATTATCTCAAGTGGTATCCAAAACTACACACACTTGTCCCTGCAGCTATTGTGTCACTATGTGGCTCATGGAATGGGGACATGTGTCAGAAGTAACCCTCTCACCAATAGCAGTCAGCTGTCTTTTTTGCTAACTGGGGACAGATTTCAAGGACATGCATCTCTTCTAGGTTTTTCATGAACTTTATATCAAATAGAACTATCTCACAGGCAATACATATTGCTCATCCTTTTTTTTAAATCCTTTTAGGGGCATGCAGCCTTAGCCTGAAATATTAGCTGTTGCTCTTTCTTGTTTAATTCATATTCACTAGACACAGAACTAGAGATAGAAAGCTGGTTGTCTTTTTTGAGATCAGCAATTGCAAACAATATATCTGACCATGAAATCTGTGTTGTGAAATTACCTGTTATGCTAAAATTTCTGTACTGATATAATGTCCCCCTTTGTATTGTAAAATCTGTTGTGGTACAGGCAGAGGTAACAGACAGAAGACATAGCTTACCAAGATGGTAGGGGTGATAGATTGGGTTAATGCTTTATAGTTTTATAGTTGATAGATGTTTAGATAGACACTCATAGTTTTACAGTTGATAGATGCTCATATAGAAAAATAGGAGAAAGAAGAAACCTGGTCAAGCAGAACTCCTTGCTTAGCTCACACTTTTTTTCTTTACAGGTAGGGGAAACTCCCAAACCAGAGATGAAGAGAATTCTTGAAGAAATAAATGCTATCAAAACAAAGGTAATGATGTTGGGCTCTTCATTATAGGAAGATTGCTCAAAGTCTCAGGGCAAAAAAGAAAAAGAATAAGTTTTCACATTCTGCTCTGCAACATTTCTAGAATATTTTTGGGAATAAAACCATGAGTAGCTTTTCCTTAACATGAAAAGTCTGTTCTTCCATTTACATATGAGCTTTCTTTGACTTTAGCAGGGCACACGAGTTTGGCAAAAATGAGCAATTTCCCCAGTCTTTGCTCACCTAAAAACTAGGCATGGAACCTTACTGCCTCAGTGGGCAGTGCCAAATAAAAGGCATATTTAGAAATCAGTCCATTTGATCTTAATATATAGGCTGCCTAATGGATCTCTGGAAATGTCACTGACTAGACATTTGTGTCTTAGATTTGTGTCCTGTGTGATAAATCTCACATTTCATAGGCTGCCTTGCTTGTTATTAGCACAAATATTACAAAAGTAGTACCTGTCTCACTTTGTTATGTGGTGACCTAATGCAATATTCAATAGATAGAAAGAATTTCCATAAGAAAGGAGGCCAGTAGGAGGAGTGTTTCTGCCCAGAAATGAGTGAAACACTGGTACTGGACGCTGCTTCACATGAGTTAGCTGAGGCATGGAGTTTTCTGTTGCGTCATGCTTCTCTGGGCCCATCTGTGAGGGTCATTCAGTCCCCCTGTCTCACTGCACCATTGTATCTTGTGTAGATCTCTGCTCACTTTCCTCAGTTCATACATTTGCAGTATCTGAGTCACTCCCTGTTTCTTAAAATAACAGAGCTGCAAACAAATCTTAGCTAGATTTGTTGAAGAGTTTTCTGTTTTGTTTTGTTGTGTTTCTGTTTTTATTTTAAAGGGGAAAAATGCTCCTTTTCCAAATTTCGATCCTTCAATTCTTTTCCCTAAATCTCATGACTACTGGACATACCATGGATCTGTCACTACTCCACCTTGCGAAGAGTGTGTTACCTGGATTATTCTTAGAGAGCCCATCATAGTCAGTTCAGACCAGGTAAACTTCCCCCTTCATTTCATTTGCATGTAATAACCTGAATTTATTCTTTTCACAAGGAAAACAGTCATTGGATTTGTGAGAAATTGCAGGATTAAAAGGAGAGTGAAGAACCACCCTACATCCAACACCATGGTTGTTCAAGCCCACAGACATCAGAGATCTTTTTAAATCAGTAAAAACATACCACAGTGTAGATGGTCAGGGTTTTCTTTTAGAAACATCATTTATCAGAATACAAATGTAATGAGATTGGTGATTCTATCTGCTCTGTATTGCAGATGGGAGTGCAAGTTGGAAGTGTTGAATTACATGTTTAATACCTGTTTCTGGAAGGCATACCAGCTAAATTTTCACAAACTGGAGCAACATCAGCTAACTATAATTTATTGTTAATATCAAAGACTTCTTTTGTCACTTACTGTAAAGAAGTATTTCTTGTTAATTCCTGTCCTAATTTTCCCCCAATCCACTTACAGGAATTGCATGTCCTCTTTCAGCTCATTTCAGCCTATGATTCTACTCTTACCACACAAGTCAGTTTTCTCACCTGAGATTATTCCTCTAGTCAGAAAACTATAATGATGCAATACCACATATTTCAAGGCTCCAGGATACAAAGCACCTGCATATTAATCAAGGGATTGACATATTATGTAGGTATTATATTTAGACATGTAACTTTTCATTTTAAGTTTTCAAGATGATAATGTGTTTAGTGTATTCATTGATATGCATGTTATGACAAAAAGGAAATATTTTTATTTTCTAGCACTTTGTTTTTAAGTGGCTCCTTATCTTTTAAGTAATGCAACTCAGGTATGATGAGGAACTTAGCTGGCAATAGATGAAATATTGTAATGTGTTCATATAACTTTCAGCTTAATTTTCAGAGCTTATTGAATTGCTCTGCCTTCTGTTTCCCTGTCCATCCAAAAATTAAAATATGGGGGCTATTTTAAAGTGGGTTCCTCTGTGAAAAATACAAATATGGTCTGACTGGTTTCCACAAAATGAATCATCTTAGACGTTTATATTACAGAAGATCAGCTACAGATTATATTAGGAAAAGTGTAGTCATTATTGAGCATCTCTGATTTAAAATGCATTTTAAAAGAAATAACAAATCACATTATTGATCTAGCTTCATGAAAAGATTTTTTGAGTACAGTTGTGTTTGGGTCATGGTCTTTTTCTCCGCTGTTCTAAAAGTAGTGAGTTTTGGGTAACATTCAGACTGTTCTTTAACTGTCCCTCCTGAAAAAATGGAGCATTTAAGTTAAAGATGAAATTACTACATAAATATGAGACATTGGCTCTTACCCTGAGGTTGCTTTTCAGGCAGAATTGGCAGCATGTGTGAGTTATTGTCTAGAAATACGATAGAAATACTTCCCTCACTCCAGAGTGCCTGCACTCTAAATAATATATTCATAAGAGGATTGTGTTGCCAATTATTTCTAATCCTAGACAGTGTTGTACCATGGCAGCCTCATTAATAGTGATTATTTTAAGTGTGTGTGCATTTGCAGTGGATTTCTTGGATGCTTTTGCAGCCAGATGGTAACCATATATTAGCCACAAGGGGAAGTGCAGTCACTGCAAATCAGTGCTCTGCAGGAAAATCAATTCACCAGAAATCCCAGGGAGATAGAGTGTGGGTGGCCTAGCTGCTCAGATTACTTTTAATGAAAGAACAGGAATTTAACTGTGGAATAACTCTGTCTAATTGCAGACTAATTTTTTCATCTTTATGTAATCGTAGCCTGAATCCATGTTGGTTTTTTACTGAGTAGAGCAGATTTTCCACAAATAATAAACTCCAGCACTCTTCTCCAATAATAATTTATCAATTTTAACAAAACTGATGAACAATTTTCATCTCTTCCTGTACAAATTATTCTTAATGTGAAACCTGAAATTTAATTTCAGAATATTAATCCATTGGATGCATATTATGCTAGTTATAAATGTGATCCCATTGTTGTTCAGGCAGACTGAGATGGCTGGCTTCTCTGAGCTGTTCAGTGAAGAGTAATGTTGAGATGTCCAAGCTAGCTCAGTCCATAAACTAGAACAACTTCAGTCACAGTGAACCCAGGTTTTACAAACTAGACAGAAGTTCTGCTTGTATTGGCCTTGAAGTCTGTACTGAAAAGTAGATACATCAGCATATTGAAGCTCCTGGCAAACAAAGGTGATGTGTGCCCTGCATGGGGCTACGTTTTCAAGTTACACGTGGGAAATGTGTGTGTGCTTTTCACAGTAAGTCATTCCAACAGGGACAGGTTCAAGTGTCTGAATCACAGCTGATGTGCTTTGGGTCTAGTGCAGTGCATGGTAGTGAGAAGAAATTAATTTAGGGTATCTGTATATGTGCTGCATCCTTTGAAAATTAGATTAGAAATAGAAAGCAGTAGAGAAAAGAGTATTAAAGAGCTTTGATGAGTATGGGCAGAACTCTTCATATGGCATCCCTCAAAACCTTGGTATCGCCAAGGAGAGTCAGTCAAGCTGTAGACCTTGTTTACAAACCATTTGAAACCTTGACCAACTCTTTATCCAGATTTAAATTCCAATTCCTGTTACTAATAATGAACTTCTTGTGTAACTGCAGCAAAATATATCCTCTGCTGCAGACCTACCATGCCCCTTGTAATTCTAAAGGATTCTTAACAATCGGGCACTAAGGCAGGGTTAGAGTATTCCTACTCTAAGGTTTATTACAGCACGTGCTGCTGTATTCACATTTTCTGAGTGCTTCCAACAGTTTCTGTGTCTGTACACAGTTCTGTAGACAGTACCTAAATGATGCTATTATTCACAATTCTGTTCAAATAGGACCCATTTTTTTGTTTGGATTATTCAGAGTACATTTCTTGTGGTGGTGGGGTGAAGGAGACATTTTCCTCAATTGGACCAGCCTCCTTAGTTTAATTGTTGGGCTGTGGATTTGATCCCAAAGGATTTCCATCAGACACTTCAATTTTTGCTCTTTGCAGATGGCAAAGCTCCGCAGCCTCTCCAAGAATGCCGAGAACGAACCCGATCACCCCTTGGTTGATAACTGGCGCCCAACTCAGCCGCGGTATTTCAGGATGGTGAGCGCGTCGTTCCTCTAGGACCTGGCTCCTGTTGGGTGGCTCTGAGAGAGGCAACCTCTAGAAATGAGAGGTGGTTTTGTTTTATGTCTTTTGCTGCATTTACACAGAGCTCCAGCTATACGTCTGGAGGCTGGAACTTGAGTTGTGGAATGAGAATTTCACTTTCAGAGGATAACATTTATTTAGGCAAATCCTACTGTTAAAATGGAAGTAGACAGTCTGTTCTTCATAACTGCTTTAACATTAGCTTTTGTTAATAGTTCAGAGGAAGAAGGAAGATGCTACTAATAAGACAAGACAATTTCCTGTTGTGCACATGTCCCTTGATGCTTGTCTGATTGCATGCTAAAGAAGTTTCAGTTAAGAGAAGTAATTGTTTTGGTGATTAATAATGGTGATTAAAGACATATTTTTCAGTTGATGGTTTTAGCATTACCCATATCCAGCTCTGAGCTGCACCAGTTAATCCACAAGGCATTCTTGGAAATTATAAACTCTTTTGGTCTTTGGTACATAAAATATGAAAGTACAGGAAATTGTGTTATAATCACTGATAAAGAGCTAAACTTTTACTTTCTTAAAACAATGGACAGGTGAAACAGAGGTCTGTTCTGAAAATTGTATTCACCGAATTATATGTCATTAAAACTATGGGAAGGGGGAAGAGCTATTTCTTTTTGTGTCACAACTGGTTCTCTTTATTAAAAACTAATTTCCATTTTAATACTGTAGCAGTCAAGGTGACATAAATTTTGTGAAGTTGGTCTTTGTATCCTTCGTATATATTTTATTCATGTATGCAAATGGCTTTTCTATGTAAAAAGGGTGTTAAAATAAGAAGAGTCCTTAATATTTTCAATTATTTTTGAGACAAATTCTCATTTCATGTACAAATGTAATCAATCCTTCTGTCAATGAAATTAGTGCATCTGAAACCACAGTTGGACTCTTAATCAGAATGCAATTGACCGATTTGTTCTTGTCTCTTGTTTTGGCACAAAGAACAATGAAACAGGATTGTAAGCCTCTAATTGAAATAACACTGTTTCTGCATTAAAACAATCCAACAATAATAAATATATTTACTTAAGACTTTTTTGTTCTGTAGTTTTTTACTATTTAGAAGCATGTAAAAGTAACAGAATTTTAAAGAAAGACCTGTCAATGTCCTCTGTAGTGTATCTTTATAGAAACTGGTGATGCATAGTATCTTTTTCAGATATTTATTTGAACTACAAGAGTACTGATTTCACATTACCCTAAATAGCCACATCCCTGAGACATCCACATCTATTCTTTTAGGGAGATCATCTCTATTCTGACAAGGACTTTCTTGCAACATCATATGAATCAACTTCACAAGTTGATTGCAGAGTGGAAAAGTTCAGTCTGTATCCAAACTCACTAAACCGAAAGGGAGTTTACCATTGAGCTTAGGACATACAAGGCAGGTGCTGCTCTGGCAGTGCCTGGATTCTTGGCTGCCACATTAAGGGGCAGGAGGATGTTGCTGAGCTTTTTGATGGAAGAGAGTTTATGTTCCTTCATTACAAAAAGGAAAATTGAAGCAAAAAAAGATTTTCCAAAAGGCTTCGTTTGTTGTGAGTTACAAGGTAAGTTGTTTTACAAGGTGCTGTATTAAACTGAGTTGCATATCCTAGAGCAGGCTCTTTTTTTTCCTTGAAATTCATAGTATTGCAAATCTGGAACATGTAATCTGAGGGGTTTTTAATGATATGGTGGCTTCCCAGTTATGCTTTCCAAAGGAGCTGTCTGGGTGCTATAAATGCAGGTGAGGTAAGCCTCATCCTCCAGAGTCATGTTTGTTAATTCAGAAACTTAAAATTTTAAGTAATCTCTCAAAAGAAAGTGTCAACTGACTCTTCCATGCAGTTGTTTTCATTTTATCTGTATTTATAATTAGTAGAAGGTAGACTAAATTCGGCCCAGGAGAGCTGCAGTTAGGAGGAAGTGTGTGAAAAAGAGTTTTGGCAGTTGTTTTACAGACCCTGTTTCTATGTTCAGGGACTGCTGGAAGTAATGATGACAGATCCAGAAAACAATGGTACAGCAGGCATCGGGAAAAATGGAAAGAGTAGGAGTAGAAGGAAAATAGAACGCCAAAGAATGGGGGTGGGGGTGCTTCAGGGACCCTGTGAATCACACTGTAAGCTGAATATGAGGAGTTTAGGGAGAGTTTTGAATACAGCAGGGAGAAATGTGGGGTGCTGTGAGTCAGCATTTAGAATGTGCTCACGTATCGTGCAATTTCCTGCTCTCTCTGGCTGTGTTCATTGTTATTCTGCAGAGGTTACCCCTTGCTTTGCAGCTTTCCCCTAGTACAAGAAAAATTAATCACTGGTATGACTGAATTCAGATCACATAGTAGTAACATCCGTCATACCTCACTTCTTACCTGCACATTCCCACTGTGTAATCAAAATCTGCACTACAGCAGCAGGGAGCACTGGGTTCAGAACAGCACTGGGTTCAGAACTACCTGATAAAAAGGAAAGACACCTAGTTTTCATATTGGTGGGGTAAAACAGAATGAATTACTACTGTATTTGACTTTCATACCATGTATGCCTGACTACACTTGGTGACATCAGTGCTAATCAGGAACAGCCCCTCTGAAACAAAAATGAGACATGCAGACACACTGCACAGTTCATTTGCAGCCCGTTCTCCAAGTCACTTTTCATCTACTGCAGAGGTCAGAAATTACATGGCCATGCTCTGTGGTGCTGCAAGTCTTCCCAAAACTTGAAACATTTAGTGGTATGGCTGTCCCTGCATCCGTGTCACTGACAGTCTGGAACACGAGCAAGAAAGTGCTGTGGAATGAATTGGCAGCTGCAGCAGCACCAAAGATATGATTATGCTCTTCCACAGCCAATTTTAGGTAGGATCTCCCCTTCTAAACGTCATCAAACTAAAAGATATCCATGGTAAATGTGTGGGGAGTCCACTTTCTTATGTTTCTCATTGGGAGCCTTTTCTCTAGCCCCAACATGTTGATCACAGAAATTACCCATGTGTTACCTGTCTGCAGCTGGGCAGGAAACCATCAACCTGCAGTCTCACTTTGTGGAGCTCTCTGAGGTGGGCAAGAGGAGGTAGATATAAATAATCTAAAATTTTATATAAAAATACATGTAGATTTTGGTGTTGAAGAACAGTCAAAATTCAAGTGATGGATATTTCTGAAGAATTTACTCATCAAATATTTAGAACAGAATGAAACTTGATTAAATCTGATTTATTTCCAAATTTATGCCTATTCTCTATTTCATTACAGTAATTATAGCAAAATGAGCAGATCTTAAGACCCTCTTTTTATAATACGTAAGACAGTATTTTGCAACCTATATGGAGAGCTGTTAATACCATGAGAAGAATTCTGAATTGTTTTGCTCAAGTTTCAGATTTGGGATCACAAACGATTATTGGGACAGATGGTCTGTCCTGTTGCTCAGCTCTGTGGCAGCAGTGGCAGCTGAACTCCAGTCTGTCAGCTGGGGAAAGCCCCCTATCCAGAAGGACACACAGCAAATCCCTTGTAATGGTCATCAGGATGCATCAAGTTTGGCTTGGTTTGGAAAATGTTTCATTCCCTTGCCTCAAAGCCTTTTTGCCACTGAACAGACCTATGCCTCAGTGTTTTTACAGCTTACTGTCTGTCTGTGTATATGTATACATATGTGCATATCAATATAGACACAAAACATGTGTGCTGTGTAAATACACATTCTGCTGCTGATTTTAGTTAATATGCAATAGTATTTTGACTGAAGATACAGCTAATTTCAGACTCAGGAGAAAAAGCATCCTTCTAGAGAAGTTAGTGTGTTTTTAACAAACCCGTCTTTGTTTGGCTGCCTGCCACACCTAGCTGTCTTCCAGAATAAAGTAGCAGAGGGAACACCTCCCTTTCCCTCCTTTTCGAAGAATGAAAGAACTCCTCAGTCTGGAACAGACATTCTTTTTTCTCAGATCACTGGGGCCATTAATCACCTTGTCTTGCTTGAAAATACTTGCTTAGAAGCCTAAGAGCACACTTGCTGGTCAGAGACTAGAGCTGGCACTTGGATTCCCAGTTTCAGATAACAGGTCAAGAGAAAGAAATCTGTGAAGGACCTTGAAAGTCCTTCCTTGAAAGTGAGTTATGTGTGTTTGCTGTGACAAAAAAAAAAGACAGCCAGGATTCATAGAGGTGGTGACACAATCCAAAGGACAGAACAAGAAAATAGGTGAGCAAACTGTAAAGGTTATGTTGGCTGGTGCTGGAAGAAAGGACATGGCTGCAGTGAGGGTTTGAGACACTGAGATCATCAGATGATTTTAAGATGGTTGCACTAACAGACTTTGTACCCAATGTTTTCTAACCACCAGTGCTGTTGTGAATAGTATTTGGTTCTTTGCTCCATGTAATTTCAGAACTGCCCTTCTGACTTGGTTGTTCTTTGTTTTTTTTCAGTTTGAGCTTCCCTTGTAGCAGTTCCAACCTATCCTTCAATTAGATTTATTATTCTCTAGAACTAAATCTTACCACACCTTCAAACTACACTTCTTAGGATATTACTTCTTGGCATTACTGTACAGAATCATGTTCTTAGGCATCATCTTCTGTTCAAGGCAGAAATCCTTGGTATTCCTTTATTTACTGTTCCACTGCTTTCTTCTGCATTCCCACACAAATTACGTGTAAGAGGGACATAGTTCATTTAGCCAGATTTTAAAATACCTCTAAATTACTTCTTCCTTCCCATTCAAATGCTGAGAAGGGCATAGAAGTACTGTCAGTCCAGAAGGATCTTCTTGCTTTAATGACTGTGTCTGGACCAGGAATACTGGGAGGTAAGTCAGCTACTAAATTGAAAGTCCATGAACCTTTCAACAGTGGTCCTGTTCCTGCTTGAAATGCTCTGACCTTTGCTATCATGTTTCTTCTGCAAGGTGCCTTATGAGATAAGTTCCTGCTTTAAATCCTTGATGGATTTATTGAAACAAGCAAAGGGCTTCGAGTAGATGTGAACTCTTGACATATCTAGTTTCTACTTAAACTGACTATTTTGGTTCTCTCTGCTAATGATAACTCCTGCAGTAAAATGACATGCAGAATGATATTCCTAAGTGTCTTTATAAAATTGGGTAAAGTAGGTTGCAGTTCCAAAGTAATTTATAAGCTTCAGAAAGAGTAGCTGAAGAGATACTTGCACAGATACCATAGGAGAAAAACTGTAGCTACCTGTGTATACAATTTAAAGTGTCATGTCTTTATTTTGCCATTTTAATCATAAAGGCAAAACCAGAGACAGACAAACTGATAAATGCTCTGTCAGTACTGCCCATGATGATCAACCAGCCCTTATAAACTTCCTCACTGCTTAGGTATTGATTGGCTTTTTGGACATCTTCAATGAAGACAAATGCTATTGTGCCATCCGTAAGTAATTCATTTTGCAGTGAGTCAGGGTAAAATCCATGGCACACCAATTTCAGAAGCCTCTGTGACCTGTGAGACTTGTCAGTGGGAGTGATTGCTCTGTCCTCTTTGAAATGGCTGTGCAACAAACCCAAGGAAAGTCATAGCCCCTCCCCAGAGGGGGCATGGATAGATCTCCTCCCATATTCTTGGCTGCTCCACGCAACCTGCAGGAGAGAAAATTTTGAGACGACTTCTTACTTTATCAAATTTTGCCAATAGATTCAAACATGGAGGGGCCAACTGCCAGACACATGCACATATAGATGTGCAAAAGTGAATTTTGTTTTGCTAAGCAAAATCGTCAGGTATTAAAAATCAAAATGGCCTTTATAAAGAACAGAAAAATACAAGCCTGCCCATCTGAAATTTCATGATTGCAAATATTTTTCTATCTCTTATAAGATGATAAAGACACTGTTTCTGGTGGCTTACTGTTTTGCTAAAATTTATGATTAAAGCAAGTAATAATACAATTTCTGTAGATATAAGCTAAACACAGGGCATGAGTTAAGGCATTTAATTGATAGTATATAATAAAGCGTGAGCTTGCTTTGCTTAGTGGTTGTTTGAAACCAGTAAATTTGTGGTCTTTTTTACTGAGATTTTGAATCATTCTCATCTCCCTTCTGCCTGGTTCTCTTGTAAGGAAATAAAAATACTGATCTTCTTTAGAAGAGATTGATAGTAGGCAGATCTTTCTAGATCAGAAGATGATACTTTCCAATATAGATATATTTTAATAATAAAAAAATAAAATCAGTGCAAATTCTTAGCTGAAGCACATACTTCAGCAATATGAAAGTAAAATTGAAATTATTAATTTTTTGTGAGGGTCACCTATTTACTTTTTCATTAAAAAAAATCTATTTGCATCTGCATAAGGCCATTAAGAAAGAGGAATGAATATCAGTAGCTACACTCTTTCCCATTACATGCCTTTCCAGGCTGCTATTTGACCCTCCAATCTGGCAGACCAACTCTTTTATAGCTTTTTACTCATGACATTGGTGTGGGAGGTTTCTGAGGCCAGGGCCCAATGTGTCTGAGCAGCTGTTCTTCTAGGGATCACTGATGATCTTTGTGTGAAAAAAGGTGATTTACTAGAAGATTAAGTGTATATTTGCCCTACATACAAGTCACATAACTGACATCTATCCCTTTGTTTGTTCTGGCAGACCTAGGAAGAGATGCTGATGGGTTTCACCTCAAATACTTCAGTGTCTCCCCAGTGTCTTTCTCTGTCCAGCCAGGCCAGGATGAGTTTCCCACAGTGTTGTTATGGAGTGTAATGTAGCCCTGAGGCTAACACTGGTACTAGTCTTGCCTTGCAAAAGTTTTCAGTCAATGACTGGAGTCCGGTGGCTCAAGCCACTAATGTACTTCATGGCCTTTGGCAGGTTCTTCTTTCCATCTTTACACTGGAATACAGAAACCAGTCCTAGGCAAAGGCATGTAGAGTCCTGCCAGTGCTTGACCCAAGCAATGACTTAGGATAAGCAATCACTGTACATAATGAATGCAGTGTCTCTGGAACTGGGAGATGGATCTCACATCCACGTGAAAATCACAACTGTCCTGCTCAGGGAGCTGAGCATCCTTTTTTCTCCTTCTCTCACTCTAGACTCCCAAATATTTTACATTTTTCTTCAGGAACTCACCAGCTTCAACTTTTGGAGGACAAAGAATCTCCAGGACCTAGTTAGTAACATATGAACCTTGGCTGGCAAAAGTCTTATGTCTGAACACTCTTTGGCTAGACAGCTGCAAGGCTCACACATGCAGAGTGCCCACCCAGCAAAACTTTCTAAAGAACAGTGGCAGAAACTGCTTTAGAGAACGTTTTGTTCTGCACTTTGTATTAGTTTGGCTTTAAAAAAAATGCTTACTGTATGGCTGCTTCTTGTGTCTATCAAGAAATTCAGTAAAATTCTGAGCCTAGGGTATGTTTATTAATTTGCATGCTGTTGGAACATTAGATGCCAGAGTAGCTGTTGGTCCACATATGAAGGCTTCTCTATTTGCTTTGCAGAATTTTTTAATTTAATTTTTGTACTTCTGCAGCTATATTTGGCTAAGATTTGTTGGATTTTAGCTGTAAACAACAAATATATGAGAAGAAATTTTGTCTTTGATCTGATAGCAAATAATCCCATGTACTGGAATTGCAATTGTATTTTTTCAAGGTATTACAAGATTTTAGTTAATGGGTTTATATTTAGTTAATAGTCTATAATTATATTAAATATATATTTAGTTAATGTTCTGTATGTCTAGACAAGCTGTGCATTTAAAACTGTTTACCTCATGAATAAAGTTGAGATATTAGCACTCATTGTTTTGGTCCAACCCCTTTCTCCTGAGCAAAGTCCCACTGAAAGTGTAAGCAGAAAAGCTGTTTCAGGGTTTCAAGGAGTGTTCTCCTGCTGCACTTTTCAGTAGTGAGTTCTGGAGGTGAAATGAATTTCAGGGATGTCCACCCTGTGATCATTTGTTGAAAATCATTTTTCAGTAACAATAACACAAACAGTAGACATTTTCACCTCTAGAAACTCTGGGGTTTAGCTTTGCTGTTCCTGTTTCTTCAGGGGTGCATTACATTGAGTGGTTTTCCACAGCAAGTAAGGAATGTGGATTCACTTTCTTGTTACCAGCTAGGCCAGGACTGAGAGATCTGATACATTACAGCCTTCTGCACTTTAAAAAAAAAAAAAAAAAAAAAAAAAAAATTCAGGAATTGGTGTGCTTTCCTGGAAAAGGTTGCTTTTATGTTTGCATATAGATTCTGTGTGTCCCCTGACAGATCTTGCACTGAAGATTACCAGTTACACCCCTCCTGATAGAAAATATGGATATTTGCAAATTATAGAAACAGGTTAAAATTTCTGATGATTTCTTGTTCTGACAAATTAATTGGTTGTAAGGATTGTGAAGATATTATAGCTTTGCTCACACTACTAGCCTTAAAGTTTCATCTTAGTTCTTTACATCCTTAATTTCCTATTTGAGCTATTCCAGTGTGACTCCATATTCTCTTCAGACTTCAAGGTAAGGTCAGTATCTGTCAAACTTAAACTTTGCCTTGGAAGACTCACCAATCTGCTGGAATTTCACAGTGTGTCTGGAGTTGGTAAGTAAGCTTAGGTCAAATTTTCAATCCTGGATCACTCCAAGCAGGCTGTGCCAGAGTACATTTGTGCAGACAGATCAGATCAGATTTTCATTCTTGACTGGAGTCTTGAGTTTCAGCAAGCACATCATTCAAGTGAGTTCATATGAAAGCATGGCAATAATCACCTAAGGAAAGAGAGCATGTACTATGCACGAGCCCTGCATGCTTTTGTTTTAAAGGAAGCAATTAGAACTGGAGTGCAAAACTTTTTTATAGAAAGGTTGGAGGTCAATGACCCCCATGGAAGAGAATGAAATTGAAGAAATGTTTAACTACAATTTGGGTCTTTGGGAGGGTTACCTGGTACTGACATATACAGTGATTTATGTAGTGCATGCCATAACAAACCCTAAACATAAATTTTCTTCTCAGACACTTATCAACATAGCAATGAGAGATCATGTTATTGCCAGCAGAATTGCCACATTGGGATGGCAACATTTATCATCTCAGATTGCAATTAAAAAAGTTAATACACACATATATATAAATACAAACATGCATATTAAAGCACATAGGTAGTCTCATTGAAATCCATAATTTTTAAAAAATAAGTCTCTAGTATCTTTTATAATAATTTTATTTACTTGCTTAAGGTCACAGCAAACTATTGAGCAACAGTTACACCTGCCTTTCTTTCTAATTTATAGATCCCATATCCAGAGAAAGAAGAAGAGATGGAGGGAGGCAAGGAGATTCAAACTCAGATAATTATAACAACATGTAAGCTGAAGGATTGAATCCTCTCTTGGATGATTTTCAAGGATCTGGTGTAGCTGGATCAGAAAACAGAGTACAAAAAATAAAGAATAATGGTTTTCATTTCCCCATTATATTCAAAACTCATAACAAAAATCCAGCAGAGAAGGTTCAGCTGTCTGAGCTGGCTGGAAGACACTTGTGCAGATGGGGTCCAGTGTTTCTTCTTTACACATGGAAACAGAGGGAACCACTGGGCTTACCAGGTACTTAGCTGCTAGTCTGAAATCTGTTGCTTTGCAGCTCCTTTTTTATGTTCACAGCTTTGTTGTTGCACCACTTTGAGCCCTCATCATTACCAGTCCCAGCACCAAACCCTTCAGTCACTAAGCTATCCCCACCATGTCGTTTCTTTGTACATCACAGTCCTCATATTCCTGCCACATGCATTGGAAATCTCACTACAGGTCATGTAAAAACAAAAAAGTGATTCAGATTGTGATTAATCTTCAAGCATTTTATCTAGGATGAGTCAGCTAGTTTGAGTTGGTTATTAATTACTCACATCTGTTTCTGCAATAGGTGGGCTTACCAGAGGTCTTCAACACTTGGATCCAGGAGGCAACTTTCATGACTGCCTGCCCCCAGTATTTTGGTTAGGTTTATGCCATCTCTCATTTTCTCTCATTTCTCTGACACAAAATCATTGTATTTCAAAACAGAAAATCCCACTGCTGAATGGGAAACGAAATCATAAGGTAATGTCAATGCTATTGCTCTTGTCCATACTCAGGGAGGGAACTGCCATTTAAAAAGTACTGTTGCAGGCCTAGAGAAATCCAGAGAGGCTGGTAGTTTCTCTCAGAATCCTTTGCACTAAAAATTAGTAGCAACAGAAAAGCAGTTGGTACTGCCATGAGTATCACATAAGCAGTCCATTGGGACCCCTGTTGTCCCAGGGGTATGTCCCAGGGGTATGTGGCCAGGCAGGTTCATGGAGTGTCTCTCACCAACTTCAGAAAAATTTGGATCAAGCCCGAGGGCTGTGCACAACTTCCCTGATGATCACACTTTTCCACAGAGCTGCCTGGAGGAGACAAGCAGACTGGTACAGGACAACACAAGGCTGGCCTAGGGACCTCACTGCAAAAGTTTAGACATTACACTTCAAATAGCTCCCCAATGGAATACAGATCCCACTCTGTGATAAGCTCCTTTGGTGATTCACTTGTGGCAACAGCTCATTAGTTTGTGCAGTATTTTCCATTTTCTGCACCCCCAGTCTCTCTGTCTCTTCTCACTCGCACACATCTACCCAGACACATTCCCACAGAGCCAGGCACGAGGCTGCTGTGAGCTGGGGGAGCTGGTGGTGGGGAGAAGGTGCCATGACCATGCAGGGTGGGACAGCCTTTTCCCTGCCCCTGGCAGGCAGGAGTGTCTGGCACAGGGGGGCAAGGCGCCAGGAGTGGGCAACACACAGAGACTGTCTGGGACGTCAGCAGTGTGCTGGGTCATCAGGGAAAAACCCTACAGTTGCAGGGGTAGTATCCCCTTGATAAATTCAATAAAAAAGCAAAACCCCTAAATAATTTGTTACCATACTACAGAACTAGAGAAAGACTCCACAGGATTCAAAGTAAAGGAGCTCAAACCAAAGAAATCAAAGGAACTGGTGGAGATCAGCTGGGAAATAGACCCTTCTGCAAACATGAGATGAAGAAATCTGACAATTTGATATTTTATTCTGGGGCTCCAGGAAACCTACCTAGTGCCTGACATCTGAAACATTTAAAAACTTTAGAGATTTCAGATAAAACAGCAAAATACAATCAGTGAAATTTTTGTCAGAATATCAGAGTTGCTTTTTAATAAATTCATTGACACTGCAGCACTTTTATGATCCTTTTATGGCCTAGTATCTACACTTGGGATTTTTCTTCTGGTGCATATCTGGGAAGAGATGATGAAAAAAACCTCTTTGTTCACCACAATGTTCACAAGGTTTTGAATATTGTCATCCCAAGTTAAAACATATTAATTGTCCTAAGTTATCTCACTGAATTCAGAAAGGTATTTCACAGATCTTATAAATGTCTGAATGATCCAACTTGAATGCCAGAGCATGCAGCCCCTCCCAGCCCTTCACCTGGTCCATGGGGCTATGGGGATATGCAGAGGTGTTCCAGAAACCTCACAGGCCACTGCCCACTCACTGCTCCCAACAATCTGTCTAAATACCCGGCTACAAGGTTGTGAGATACACCCACAAAGCACTTACTTTTCAGGGACTTCAGCTTGCTTAAAAGCTTTATTGCTTTTCCTAAGTCACTGTTCCAGAAATCGTTGTCGGGAGATAGAATCTGAGGATTAAGAGTTTTCAAAGATTCATTAAACAAGCTGTAAAACAAAACAAAACAAAACAAAACAAAACAAAACACAAAACAAACAGCTAGGTAATAAAAAACATTTAGAAGTAGATTCCAGGGGAAAAAATGCTGCCCTGTTACAAGCACAGCATTTCCAAGCTGTTTTTAGACACAAGATCAATGCTGGCCAATTGGACCGTGCTTGATAATTTGGAAAATAAAATTGTTCTTTCAGCCTTTACAATGAGTACCTTATACACAGATGAATGACTTACACTCTCATGTCTGCTCTCATGCCAAGCTGTCAAACAAAGTGCTACTGTAGAAACAGAACAAGTACCAGATTTCCTTTTTGCCTGGTTTTAAGAAAAGTACATAAAAAACACCAAATAAATCCTTAATTTGTTACTTTTCTTATAATAAGATTAATGAGAAAATAGTTTAGCACAAGAAAAAGTAGTTTGCAGGCCTTGATAGATACTGGAGAAATTCCTATTACCTTATGGAAAGGTTTCTTCATTAGTATTCTTAGTACAAATTGTATTTCTTAGTATTTCCTCTCTTTTATTTTTATGTTGAAAAATGATGGTGAGGTAAGCATGCTATCATTGGTAGGGCATTATTAACCTGGACTTTGGGAAGCTGCAGTTCAGTCATTGAGCCATCTCTCACCGGCTCATGGAGTTGATGCTTCAGCCTGCTGAGCCTCCTGCCAGGGCTGGGATGAGTTTTGCCCCCCTTGGCACACCTAGTACCAGCAGCACAGGCTTCAGTGCTTCACTCATTAATGCTGAATGAGGAACTTTTTTCACTTGCACATGGGTGGATCTGAGGCCAGCCTGGGCTGCCCCAGAGTGGCAGAAGTTCCCTGCTGCTGTGGCCAGGGGTGCCCTTAATCATTCCACCTCAGTCTTGTGAGAGTGAAATCTGCTGGCAAGAGCAGCAGGTCATGGACACCTCACCTTTCCTCACTTCTGCCAAAAGAGATGCCTGGTCCACATCATGTCCCTGGTAGCCCAGGAGTTACAGGCCAGCAGGAAATCCAGCCAAAAAATAAACTGGCACTTACAGTGATAAGAGTCACAAAGCACCAATGGAACCATAAAGGCAGGAATAAGCATGATCATTTTGCCCTTTCAATTTTGACTGCTGATCCCTGAAAGGGATTTTCTCTTTTTTTCCCCTCTTTGTTTCCCAGGTTTCTATTCAGTCCCCTCTTCACATGTCTGTTTTATCTTTCTGTTTCCGTGGTTTCCACCTTTCTGAAAAGAGCCTGCAGGCCTTTGAACAGTATTCTTAGATACATAAAGCCATGGTAAATCTCAATTACTTCTTATTTTAGTCAAAGCTGTTCATTTTACCCTCTTTCTGCTGATAAGTAATTCAGTTCAAGACATGTGAGGGAGTCTGCCATACTTTCTGCAGTGACCCAAGGCAAAAGTTACAGGGATTTAAAAGGAAAATATAAAAATTAGCCGGTGGCAAATACCTCTCTGAAGAAGTATGATTCTGCTTGCCAAATTCCTACCAAGCAGATCACTTGGACTGGTTTCATTATTGTCATTTTGCACAGTCCTCTGTCCCAGAGCAGACTTCCTGAAGCTGTGGTGAAGTAGGATTTCAGCTCCATGTTTCTGAAGTGGGCAGCTGTGAACAGGACAGCTCTAATGGGGCTATGGAACAGAGTGCAGAGGCAAACCTGCAGGAGCCTTACTCTGAAGCCCTGCAGAGCTGCAGACCGAGGGCCCTGTTTGGTCAGCAAGAATCAAGTCAGTCCTTAACACAAGAGCAAAGCACTGTCTCTGCAAAGGACTGACTGCTTCTGGCCCATGTTTTATTAACATTGCACTCGGATTTCCCAGCCCATACTCTTCTGTCATCTTTGTGATCTGAAGGCACAAGTTTGGGCCATTCAGCGCCTCCTTCCGTCGCTGTAAATGCTCATTTTCCACCTCACTTTCTGTGACTTCAGCAACGACAGACACCCATCACCTTCTTCTGAAGGGGCCTCACTTCAGGAATATGACCAGACCTTGAAAAAGAGTCAAGTGTAGCGCCCGAAGGGAGCCCAGGCCGTGTCCTGAGTGTTTCCGTGACGGTGAATCCCTCGGTGCCTGCCCAGCCCGGCTGCCCTCGCTCGCTGCCCCTTTCCCGCAGCCTGTCCTGCCCTCTAGTGCCGGCCGGGGGCTGCTGTGCCTCCCTCTCCGCTGGGGCACACACTCCCCGGGGCTCTGCGCAGGGACAGGGAGCCAGAAACATCGGGAAGCCTGGCAGCAGAGCCCGGGGTGCACTGCTGTGAGCCCTGGCCCAGGAGGACTGCGGAGTCTCCATCCTTGAAGTCATTGGAAAATCCGAGCGGACGTGGTGCGGGACAACCTGCGCTGCCTTGTACTGCTTCAGCAGGGAGCCTAGATGTAGAGCCCACATCCAACCCAAACGAGTCTGGTCTTCCTGGGCTTAAGCATGGCTAAATGTATCAACATCTATTAAAAACAGTTCTCTAACTCCAGTTGCTTGAAAAAAATCTATCAGCAGCATTTGTATATTTGTAGATGCCTTTGACTTGTTGTGCATGCTTGTATATTTTTGAGACACTCCTTTTAGCTTTAGACTTGGTGAAGTATGAGGAAGCTTCTAATGTCTTTTCTTGACTGCCTGGTTTCTTTTGAGCTTTGTACTAAAGACATACCTACGATCAAGAATTTTAGTGGAGAAAATCAACATTGTGCCTTTGGGAACTAGAATAATTTATTTGGGTGTTTTGGGGTTTTGTTGTTGTTGTTGTTGTTTGGTTCTTTTTGCTGTTGTTGTTTGGGGATTTTTTGTTGGGGTTTTTTTTGGGGGGGATAGGGGGTGTTTTTTTTCTTTTAATTGTGGGTTTAATTAATGAGATATTTTCATCATTGATGGCTGCAGTATCTTCCTCATGGGCCAGAGTTGAAATCACTATAGAAGGATGTGGCTCTTCAGCCTTATGATTCTATGCTGAGGCAGGAGTGATCATATGTTTTTTCTTCAGAAAAAAAAAAATAAAACCCAAAACCCTCCAGAATAGATGGATACAACCAGTAGACCAGACTACTGGATCTTGTTGAATAGATATTATATTTTTTTCTTTTTCCGCCCTCATATGTTAGACATTGGGCACATCTAGGGATATGATGACAAGTTTGATGTATCACCAGTGTTTTGGTGAGACACAAACAATTTCCAGTGCTGCCTCTTGAGCACATCAGTTTGAACTATTTGAATCTGTATGCAGTGTAATAACCTATGGAACAATCACTATAAAGCTATAATATTATACAACATTACACCAAAGTCAAGCTTGCAATAAGGATTTTTTGTTGTTTACAGCTAAGAAAAGCAATAATCTCAAAAACAGGTCACAAAGTCCTCAGTAAACCTATATTGCTTTTCTCTGAAAACAAAGTAAATAGGTGCCCATGAGGAGGGAGTAAACACATATGCAAGATGATAAAACACATAAATAATTTGTATTATTCTTTGCACTTTTTATCATAGCTAGAATTGCCTGCATATGGTCAGTGGCAAAAAATTACCCCATTACCAGAGGACACAAGGTCATGTGTTCATTTCAATGGAATGGTGTATTATGCTCATGTGCTCCTGCTTTGGTTACTGATGATCCCAGTCCAGCCAGAGCCATACTGAACCAGAGCAAACATGTAGAATTGCATTTGCTCTTCTGACTTTTCTCGTTACTTTATCTTTACTATCAAATTTTGATAATAACTTTGTGAGACAAAGTGCCTGCTCTGTGATCATTATTACAACAGGATTATAGTGAGACAAAAGCTTTCTCATTTCTACAGTTCAATTGTGCTGAATAAATTTTTTAATTCCACAACTTCTTTTTCATATGGAACAGCACAAAGACAACATTTAAAACATTGAATAATTGGGATGTTTGTTTCAAACTGTGAGTTATCACTCCAGCCTGCAGAACTGGTGTCTGCTGGGAGTTTTAATACTTTCTCATAAGGACAGACACTGTTTTTCAAGTCTGCCCGACATCCTTCTACTGTGGCTGAACACTCAATATAGAAGGCCAATAGGGAATCCTGTCTTTGTTGTTTCACCTTAATAAATCCTTCTTTTGGGAACATTATTTTCTGCTACCTCAAGCGCTTCCTCCAGATGCTCAGAAAACAACTTGCACTGTCCTTGCATTGCTGGTGTGATCTCATCAGCTTCTGACTATTCCTGAAGCAATAAATTCTGAAAGCCATTTCTAGGCACATTAAGGAAAAGAAAATAATCAGGAGTAGTCAGCATATCTTCACCAAGGGGAAGACTTGACCAAGGAAGGGCTTGACCAACTTGCTAAAGTTCTACAATGACTTGAGTGACCTGACAGGTGAGGAAAGCGCAGCAGATGTTGTGTACCTGGATTTCAGTGAGGCCTTTGACAATGTCTCCTGCAAGATCCTCATAGAAAAGTTGTTGATATGCAGGCTGGATGAGCAGACCTTGAGGTGAACCAAAAACTGGGTGAATGGCCAAGTCCAGAGGGTCTTGAGAAGCATGGCACCTAGCTGGAAGCCAGTAACTACTGGTGTATGCTGTGAGTCAATACTGTGTTTAGTCCCATTTGACATCTTCATTAATGATCTGGATGATGGGCAGTGTACCAACAGCAATTGTGCTGATGACTCAAAACTGGGAGGAGTGACTGAAACACCTGAGGGTTGTGCTGCCATCCAGAGGGACACTGGCAAGTTGGAGAAAAGGGCTAATAGGAATGTCATGAAGTTCAACAAGGAGAAGTATGAAGTGCTGCACCTGGGAAGGAACAACCCTCTGCACCAGTGTATGATGGGGGACATTTTAAGTAAAGGGTTAATGACCTTTGCATTTTATGCCTTAAACAAGCACCAGGTGGTGAAATCTGTTGCATAAAATATCATGGGTGCCTACCCATGATACCCACTTGCAGCACAAGCTGCAAGCGGAACAAAGTCTTAGACCTGGCCTTGCCAAGGCAGGACCAAAACTGGAGTTTTTCATCACAACCTTCCCTGGGGACCCTCAGTGTAGACCCCCCCAACCACTGAATTGAGACCCGAGCAAGTGCAATGGTAAAATACACACATTCTCTCACCTCTCATGCTAATGAGGGACTGTATAAAGAAACTCAGGGAATGAAATGGGTAGGACCCCAGCAGGGAGCCCAGGACACTGAAGGACCAATGGGATGGTACTGAATCCACAGTGGTGATTATCTTCTGCTTATAGTGTCTGTCTCCTACTCCCTTTCTTTCACTTTTTCTGGTTTTTTCTCCTGTTTCCCTATACAAACAATTTTACAAAATAAAGCTGGTATTATTGAACCACCATTTGGTCTCACTTGTACCTTAACTTGGGCAAAGGATTTTAACATTGAATTGTAACAGCCATTAATCTGAGAATACCTAAAAATACATGCAGGATGGAGTGTTTCAAGGTCTCCCATGTTGTACAATTTGTTGTACACAGATGCCAATTTACAAGACTACTTTGCATTGTCTACCTAAGTTAAACCAACATAATATTAAAAACCAGGAGGAATAATCTTCAGGTCCTTTCTGGCCCTTTATTAATCCCTGACCAAGATGTAATTTTCAAACAGATGAAATTTTGTGATTAAAAGTGGCCCAGAGACTGTAGTCACATCTCCCTGAAAATTCATGATTTGCGAAAGAATAATTATTGGTCCCAGAAATTGGGATAAAAATACAATGTGCGATCAGCCTTGCTGACGTCCCAGAGAACACAAATCTGTTAGAGAACATCCTTGGAATACACATGCCTTAATGACTCAGTTAGGGCTCATATCTCTGAAACGAAAGATAGAATTGGCAGAACTGTCTTAGCGGTATGCTTTCCCTACCCAAACCCAAGATGTAAGGAAATGGGAGAAGACAAAAATCAATGTTCCCACAAGAGAAGAGATAAGGCCATTACCTAGCAAGTCCTTCACTTCAGTGGTGAGCAAAGACAGAAAATTTTTGTACTACAAGGTAGCACATATATCCATGATTACTGACTACAGCATTAAAGCAAAATGATTATTGGATCCACCCTTTGAGCAGTTATAAACAGTGATACCAGTTTATTTCATTGTTATAAGACAGGTTAAAATTCTCTCCCTGGTATGATGTAAGCCACAGGTAGCATTTTGCATCTGTCTCTTAAGATTGTTGTAGTGTTTTTATCAAGCCTGATTTTCAGTGAGGTTCATGCCTGTTTTACCTACCTGCAGCCACACGTCCCTGTATCCATGAGTGTGTGCACCTGCCATTGCCATCAATGACACACTCAGAGGTGGAATTGCAAAGCCAGCCTGAAGGTTGTGTTACTGTGTGGCACTGACCCACCAGTTGATGTGAAGACATGATTCCATGGCTGGTGCCTGTTATGCATGTGGGAATCCACAAAATCAGAGGGTTTTGGAAAGCTGCAAAAGGCAGGCCTCAGAAACAACAGAACTGTGATTGGAGCTAAGCAGTAGCCATGAGATAGGTCAGCAGAAAAATTATTTAAAAAGTAGAAAATCAAGGATGAATAGAACAATGGTCTGTGTATTAACGCTTTACTAGGATAACTCCCTAAGCTGTAGGAAAGTTTATCTAGCAAGATATTAGGAAGTTTGAAGCTTAATAATGGAGCTCTGTGCATTGTGTTTTAAGGCTTACAAGCAGGCATTGTATTTGAAATAAACAGGCATTGATTTAACCAAAGGTACGTGTGCTTATAGTGGTTGGATGGAACTACTGTCAATTTGCCTTTGCTTTGTGTGATTGGTCAAAAAACTTATAAAGTAAGTTTTTACACTAAGTTATTGGTCTGCTGCCTGGGATGTGAGCTGATGGCATCTTCCCATTGTCATAACCATGTAATGAGACTGATGCTGGAAAATAAAACAGCTCAAGGCACGTTCCACAGCAGTCCCGTCCCAATTCTGGTTTGTATATAAACCCCCGGCCGGCGATAGTACAGTCCTGAAAATATGCCCCAATGGCCCTACAAAAGGGAGGGTATTGTTTTACTCTCTAAGGCAAAGTCCTGAGTACTTAAAATTTTAGTAGAATGTCTGCTACTTAAAATCAATCAGGCCTGGCATTAGGTTGCAAGTCCTCTGAGGACAAGGGCTGTGTATTTATTTCCTGTGTCTGCAGTACCTAAGTACCTGCTATGGCTGGGTAATGTCTCATGATTGAACATGTAGACACCATACATGTAGGTGAGTTTATGAGTGGCAAAAAATTATCTCTGGAATAAGGAAACCCCAAATCAATGTGACACTGCCAGATTAATTAAATGTCCACCAAATCAGTAATTTTCCTCTTGTACCAGGCCAAGTGTTCTTCGGAACAGTATGCACAGATCTGTCCAGCTATCAGATGAATGATCCATTCCTCTTTCAAAGCTAGTGATGATAATTCTGAAAAAAGAACATGAATCCCAGCTGAGATGAAAAACATGCTACAAAAAATGGACCAGTGAGACAGCACTTATCTTTTAAATTAATTTCATACTAAAATGAATATACTCAGGTGGGCAAAATAACAGGATCTTGGCATTTTTGTCCCCTAGGGAACAGTGACTCAGTAATGATTCTGCTTTCATCTGAGGCACAGATAAATCTGTAGCTGATGCTATGCAACGTAGATAGCTGAGTCAGAAATAAGGATCTCTATTTTGCAGCCAGAAGCTGATGAGATCACGCCAGCATGCAAGGACAAGTTTCAAAATATCAAATAACTTTAGTATCACAAAGAAAAAATTGAGAAATTCCTTCCAGGCAGCTCTACATTCAAATGAGCTGGTCAATACTAGCATTTAAACACAGCAGTACAGAAGCTTGTCTTTAGCCTAAGACTTTGGTTCACATCATATTTGCACTCAAGTGAAGTCATGGTCATCCATTTAAAAATAAAAAAGCAGGCATATTTGTACGGAAAACTAACCTGAGCAAAAATACTGACCTTATTTCAGTTGTACAGTACCCATTAATTATCATGAAACATAGGGAGTTTTGTTAGTGATCCTACAAAACTACATATTACAACCAACTGAAAGAAATGGAAGTTTACATTCCGATTATACTACACAGAGTACTTAAATTTTGAGCACTTATGTAGCACTAACGCAAAAACTTTATCTGAATAGAAAAACAATTGCCAGAAGCTGAATTTATCAAAGTGTCAGCAATTTTATTATTGCTACCACGATCTATGGAGAGAGGGAATGCCCTTTAAGATTGACCTAAATTGCTGTGTGTTAAGCACCAGGCTTTTGGTAGCGAGGAGAGTTAACTTCATTTGACAGCAGTTGGGTTGCTGGATTAATGTTTCTCCCCATTACTTGTCATTGACTGCAACTCTTTCAACGCAACCACTCTTATCTCAACTCAGAACTTCTGCTTTTAGCGTCCCTCTCACCAGGAGGGGGTGGGGGAAGAATGCAACTTAAGTGGGACTTGATTTTCCAGCTGTGTCTTAAACCAGCACTGCCATGCAGAATAATTTTCTTCATGAGAATTGCTGTTTTACACAGATGGGCAGGACAGCTTTGAGCAAGTCCTTTGATTTGTGAAGCCGTTTGTGGCAGTTAATTTCTGCTTGTTTTTTGTGCTGACGATTTGAGCTTCTGATCAGGCCTTGCAGTTCCTACCGTGGGCACCAGACAGAGGCAGAACTTGCCACAGACTGAGCTCACAGCACAGTCACGCACGAATTGGCGCTGGGCAGCCCGCGCTTTCCACAGAACGAGATAAAAAAGGGGGACGATTCGTGTCGCGTCCTGTTTGTGCCGATGCCGCCACGCGGCTCGACAGGACCCCGGACGGGACGAGCCCGCATCGCCGGGCAGCGCCGCGCTCCGCCCGCCGAGCGGCAGCAGCGCCCCGGGGCTGAGGCTGCTCCGCGCTGGGCCGGGAGCGGCTGGGCAGGGATCGCCTGGGCCGGGCCGAGCAGGGCCGGGCCGGGCCGGGCTGGGCCGTGCTGGCTGCCCGCTGCGGCGGTCCGCTCTGCTGGCGCCACATTCCTGTCTGCTCACGGGCAGTCTGAAGGTGGGAGCTGCCGGGATCGCCAGTGCCAGCCCGGCGGGCAGCGCTCCCGGCGGTGAGTGAACAGCACCGGCCGCAGGCTGCCACAGGGCAGCGCGTCGTACGGAGGAGCGAATGCGGGCATGTGTGAAGGCACCGTCAGCGGCGAGGCACTGTCAGCTCGTGTCTCGCTCTATCGGATCTCGCTGCACGTCCCGGGTTACCCGCTGCGAACTGTGCCGCTGAACCAGGGGTAATGACGAGGCGCAGGCTCTGCCCTCTCCCACCGGCCCAGCCTGAGATTTGGGAGCAGTCTGGAATTTGGGGAGCAGCCTGGGTAGCCCATGTCGTACTGGGCTGAGCATACCCCATGGCACAGCCAAGCGTGTGGGCTGAGATGTGGGGCACGGGGAGATATAATCGGGCTGTGAGCTGCAAGCCGGGAGCAGATTAATGCGGATTTGAACTCCCTGCGGAAGGAATTGGAGGGGACGTGTTCAGGCGTTTGCAGTGTGTTTGTGTGTGGTATAAGCTTTCCTCCCCCACATATACACGTTGGATTCAATAGCACAGAGGTAGAACTTTGCCTTCGCCCTACAGAGGAACTTCTCATCACTATGGAGGTGTTGTCACTGGTACAGCTCCATGCAGTCACAAGACCCAGGGCAATAGAGACAGAATATAAACTGCATTTATATGCATATCTGAACGACAGTAATAATGCAGGCAGACACAGGCAAATCCTGCTGAAATTGTGCCTTCTGGATATGCTGTGATTTTCAGCTCCGTTATTTTAGGGATCTTCTTGGGTCAGCCCTATTATGCCATTTTCCTGTAGTCCTTCAGATGCCCTCTCCTCCTTGGTACGCCCTGTGCTAGGCACACTGTATTGAAGTAGTTAAATTTCCATGATGCAAACAGAAACAAACCTTGTAAGCCTTGTCAGAGGCAGAAGAAAGACTCACTGGTGTTAGATGGCAGGGTTTAAAATGCAAAGCCTGAATCAGGGTTTAAAATGCAAAGCCTGAATCAGCAGAAGAGCTTGCAAGGTTTTTCTCCTACAGGCTGAAGGACCAAAAAGGCATGAAATTGTGGTTCTGAAACTCCTGCTTAAGGTCCAGTGGGGCCAGGCTGCCAGATCTGGTATGGCATGTTCTCTGCTGTGTATCAGTGAGTAAATGAGAGACAGTTTTATCTGTCACACATATTTAAATCCTTTTATCTGAGGAAAGAAAAAGGGAATAAAGATGAACCCCAAACAATAGAGGAATTATTTCTATTAGATAAGTCATATTTTCTCTAATTTTGGGAATAATTCTGAGTCAACATCCCATTGCCACAATACAGATTGGTTTAAAATTTATCTGACCTGAGGAGCGGTCCTAGTAAAGCTGTAGGAAGTGCTTCTCTCCAGTTTCTCCCTGGAAGACCCCAGCAGAAGTGGCAGGTGGTTGTAGTTTTCTTCACAGGACCTCAGCGCAGCCACAGAAGAAACATTCCAACCTACTTGCATTTGCCAGGTCCCTCAGGATGAGCAAGAAGAAAACCAGAGAGAGCTAGGATGCACCTGGCACTGGCCAAGCCACTATTTTTCACTGTCATCAGAGGTAAACATTAACATTGCCCATAGAATTCAAGAGTTGGAGATTTTTTCTAGAACTGTCACATTTAATGACAATTATTTAGCCTGATTTCTTGCATGACTTTTTACCCTGTACAATGTCTTCCCTACCTCCCTTAAATCTGTGATTTTGCGCCTCAGTGGGTTTGTTATTACTGTTTCTCCTTTCTTTGTTTATCAAAATAGAAAGTATGCTATGTTATGCTTGGATTATCTGGTCCGATCTGCTCTGTGCACCGACAGTTTTTGAAAGTGCACCCAAGATAATTAATACTTGTTGAAGTCAAGGTGAAGTCTGAGTGACTGAATACGAACACATGTGTGTTTGTGTTGACACTGGTCATCTGATGCATTATTTTGTCCATGTGTTGGTTAGTTCCCAAGTTCTGTAGGAGGCCTAGAAAGTGGGGCTGCTGTAACTGTGACTAGGTATGTCTTTCCATTCTTGGCACTGTCGTTGGCATTTTATGGAGAAAATACTTTCTTTTTGTGTCTGCATATTGTTGTGGGTTTTTCTTCTGCTAGCACCAGTTTGTGTTGAATTCTCTTGCAGATTTTGTGTTAATAAAACTAGGTTTATATTCTGAGGCATTGATGTTTCCTTGAATTTTCACAAAACTTTTATGCTCAAGTATTGATATTTATTTCCTTGTAAACTTAAAAGTTTGGAAGAAAACAAAAGATATTGAATAAATAGGGGAAAGGCAGCCAGCAAAATAAGACAAGTACAGCAGGACATAGTGAAATAATTAACCCTAAGTCCATGAAACTGATGTTCAACAAAGGCTTGCAGGCAGCCTGCCTAATAGCAGTTATATAATAGCAATAATTTGTTGCTTTTCTGCAGAGCCCTTCTTACCCCCCTTCTCCCCCCTGATAAAATGTTGAGCACACCTTGTACCATGCTGCAGGGGCTTGACCACATGAGCTTATTGTTTTGCTGTTTATACCTCTCTTTCCTAGATGCCTGGAATTTCTGGTTCCCCAGCAACCCCAGGGGCGTCCAAATCCTGCCCTTTGCACTATGCAATAATGTCTGTATGGCCTGGATTGGGTTTAGGGCTGAAAAGTCATTGTACTTTAACTTGAAAAAAAAAGAAAAGAAAAAAGAGAGAAAAAAAAAAACCACACAAAAAACCCCCGAAAGCAGAAAAATCTAGGAGTGAAACCTGCAGACTGTAGTACCTGAGTTTCGTAAGAGTGGGTCATTTCACAAGAGGGGACAGGGAGCATTTCAGCCATGGTGATTTATGAATTTGGAACCACTTATCAACTCTGAGTTGCTTCTATGTATCTTGTCTTCCCAGACATTATCCATGCAACACAAGACTGTGATCCCTGATAACTGTAGGAATGAAAACTGAGATATTAAATAGACTTGCCATGGTCTGAGGTTTTCTGCATCCACTGTCTCTCACCAGTTTTAAAAAATTATTGCCTTCACCTACACAGGGCTTATTCATGTACAATTGCAACAGCGGTGTTATAATGCAGTGGCAGGATAATGCAGGAAGGGCTTGGCTGCTGATTTTTTTCCTTTTCTGGTAGAAAAGTATGTATATTAGAGGGACATCAGTGGTGTTAGGAAAGGAAAAGCAGCATGGGAAGGTACTTAGCTGTCTTTTCCTCATGGTTACATTAAGTGTTCCATTTGGCAAGCAGTAACTTTCATGACAATAGCCATTAACTATGTTGTCATCTCTGGCATCAAAACTTTTTGTACAGAAATATAGACACATCTTGTGAAAGCAGGGAAGTTGACTCTATTAACTCTATGCCTTAGGGAACTTTCACAGTCTTGTGGTTCTTCCTCTCCCAGATCATCTCAAATTTCAGTCCTGCCCTCCAAAAATTGTCTATTTTGGAGCATAATGTTGGAAAAAAGTAAATGTAGATGCATAATGATCTCACGTGATTGGATGCTGCTGTTCAGAAACATCCTCTTCTCGAAATCAGATTTTCCAGATACTGATTATGAGGGAGTTTAAGGTTCCATGCTTTGGATGACCATACTGAAAAAGCTGTCAAAGGGGCTCATGATGCCTATAAGAGATGCACTTTTGAGTGACATTCTTAGCCTCACCATGCTGCAGGCTGATCTGCTAAGGTCATTGAGAGAGCAGCCTGTAGATACCCAGCTGCACCTGATGCTGCAGGACCATCACACAATAATGCCTAGAAGTTCTGCTAATGTCACCTTTCCAGGGCCATCCATCAGCCTCTGAGAAATCTAGTCTGCTTCCACCATCAAGGAGTTTCAGGGGCTGTTCCTTGATTTGAGAGGACAAGAATTAATATTAATGATGAAAGTCTTTGGAGAAAAAAAAGATTATCAGCAGTGTCATAAGTCTATGCAGTTTTCAGAAAACAGGAGTGCAGGGGTAAATAAATACCTGGTATGTCGAAGCACTAGAAGACACAGAAATCTGAATAGCCTCTCTGGTCCAGATTCCTTCTTTCTCTACTACACTTTACCTTAGAAATTATGGGAGAAAAAGAAGGTAAAATTTAGTTTTCTAACACAGTTATATTCTCATAAGATTATTCTTCTAATTCAGGTCTTACTATCCCATAAGGATAAGTCTGCTCGCTCAGGCTGCTATCATTTGCAGACATATAAAGCTGTTAAAATCTTAATTGTGGGGTTGGAGTATAGATGTCATTAACAATACAAGGGCTTGTGATGCAGACAAGTCTTTTATTGGAAGAGTTTAGATGTCCTCCAGAAGAGTCAAATACTGCATGGGCACTATGGAAGATGTAAGGGACAGAAAAGGTAGAAATGGCACATTTAGTTTGAACAGAGCTCTTCAGGAAGCAGTCAGGAAGATCAAAAGACAAGCTAAGATACTTGAAAAATAAAGCATGAACTTATATTGTCAGAAATCCATCAAATCACAATGAAAAACAGAGCAAGATATATTTGCAGAAAAAAGAGAGAAAAAGCCTGGATAATTTCCCTGAATTAGCCACAGAAGTAGACTCAGAGTGAGAAAGGGAGACAGAGATAACATTATAGTGGAGAATGTGGGGAAGGGAAAATGTCAGCTCCAAAACTGGCCCTTCTGGATAGTGGAATTAAGATAAGGCACATCAGAAAGATTGACTCAAGAGTGGACCAAGACAGAGACCGAGATGCTTCAAAAGAAATGTGGATGTATTGGGGGGAAAATAGTGAAGAAGAAACTTGAACTAAAGAATAATACTCATAAGAAAATTACATACTAATAACACCAGCATAATTCCTGGAAAATAAAGTAGGGGCCAGTTAGGAGAAGAGGTAAAAAATGTTACATTGTGTGTCTATACCTTAATGTTACATTGCATGTCTATGCCTTAATCAGCCTGACTTTGATGTTAAGAGCACTTAAGCTAGAAAAACCTGTTCATCTCCTCTACAAGTATTAGCATAAAATAGATGTATCAGATCAATACCACATCCACAAGCCATTAAATACCTTGTAATCAAACAAAATATTTAGTTTGTTTCAAAGCAAATCCCATGCGGTCAAGTTATTTTGTGTTTTATTAACACTAAAGGATACCCTGTCATCTCTTATCTATCTTCTCAAGGGAAAATAATTCCTTTTTAATTAGGTCATTGCAGTCATGTGCTGCTGCTATTATATAGACTTTTCCTGGTATATAATGATGGATAAATACAGCATAGCATTTAAGGAGGTTTGATGCTAGCATGGATATATTAATATGCAGGCTGTAGAGCAGGTAGAGACAATAGGATTTGATAATAAAAATTCCTTTCCTAAGTTTTGTCTCTATTTTTACCAATACTGCCAAGCTAGAGGACACAAATTTATATGAAAGACCTACACTGAAGCCATAGAATTAAATCTATTTTTTAATTCTGTCACCATTAGTACTTAGAATTTTAACAAATATCAAGATATGATTTTTCCCATATACATAATTCTGAGCTATCCACACTTATCCTTATTCTTTTGTAAGGTAAAGTCAGACAAGAGAAGTGGGAGAGATTTAAGAGTGATGTTGGTTGTTTACCTGGAAAGGAGATGGATGATATTTTTCAGAGAAGATTCAGTTTGTTTATAAGTTAAAGAAGTTTATTGGCAAAAACTATACAGCTAATGCATAAAAATATCATCAAGCAGAAAGTCCAAAAAATGTTGAATTAAGTCACATTTAAATTTAGGTTTATTCTGATAAAACTATTTTAAGAAGTCTGTTAAAACACCTTACTTATAAGACTGTTTAAATTTTGAAATGTCACTGTATTTAATAAAGTTTAGACCAAGTTTTCATTATGTAATAGTCATATTCAAAAATCCACGGATTTTGAACTTGGCTCTATTGCAAATTTTTGCTAGGAACAATTACAGATTCTTCTAAAGAGTGCTGATTATTGGTGTGTGTCTGTGGCTGCCTCTGAAATGTTACTGTAACTGGACAAATTATATAATTGAAAAAATAGTAATTTGCTAGTGAAGTTCCATTAGCTGCCGTCCAGAGTAACTTTCAGTTTTGTGGTAACTTCTTGGGTCTGGAATAGTCCTGCTACAGGTGAATCCTGTGTAACCTTTTCCCCAGAGCTCATATTGTGGGAAAATGTCAGGCTGTTGTTGTACATCACTTGTAAAGACCAGTCATGAGGCAGAGAGGGGGAGTTAACGAGGTCAGGGAGTGTACAGCTGACTGTGCCAGCCTGTATGCAACAAACGCCCTGTATTGCCCAACTTGCAGTGGTGTTCAGAGCTCTTCCGTCTGTAGCTGCTGTTTCTGGCCACACTATTGATCAGTCCTTGGCCTTGTGTGCACTCCAGTCCAAAACAAAGCAATTCCTGCCCAGAGGGGCTTTTGTCTTATCCCAGTCTCCACTATTCTGTGCAGAAATAACTGATATGAATTGATGTTAACCACACCTAGTCAACTGTCTTTTGGGATAGCAATGGCTGTAATTTGTAACTTGTCACATATTCAGGTACAGCTCCCACCCTAGAAGGAGTATGCCATTTGACTGACAGGAGCTCTGTGCTAGTGTAGGATCTCAGGAGTAGCCCCTAGCTGCAGGAAGAAGTGAGCTGGAGCAAGCTCATGATTCCAGCTAGTCACACCAGCACGTGGTGTACACGCAGCAAGCACAGCCCGCTCTGCTCACAGTGGGAAGCTGCTGTCATGTGTGAACTTCCTTTCCTCAGCTTCTCAGCAGAGCTGGTACTTGTGTCATCACCAGTCAAATGAAGCCTTGGGATGTGGCTCACCAGGTCCTGACTCTCACTCTTATTGGCTACAGGTCTTCTTTTCATGTTCCATGTTTCCCTGTCTAGAGCTGCTTAGTCCTTCACACCTCAAACTGTGTTGTGAGTTCTGCCCTTCATGGTGGAATTATTATCAATAATGTCTCGACGACAACGCAGTCAGTGTGCTGCAAGGCTTCATCCCAGAGCAGCTTGCTATATCACCTTATAAATTAGCCCATCTTGGTTGTGAGAAGTCATCTTCTGTTAAATAGCCTGGTCTGGCAGAGAGGTAGGTACAAGAGCTTGGTACAACTCTACTCTAGCAGAGAGCTTGATTCTGTGTTCACCATATAGTCACTGTGAAAATTCACCCGAAATGATGGTTCTTTCCTTTTCTAGGAGGTCACTTGTGTGTCTCTAATGAAAAGGTGCTTCTAAATTAAGCAAGCTCATTAATGACTTAAAACTTGGTTCTATTGATGGATACAAAATGAAAGTTACACTTTTTTCCAGAGCTTTCTGAGAAACAGCCTTAGCAACTTGTTCAGAGGTGTTCAGTGAGTAAATAATTAGCATGAATGGTTCCTATTAATCCCTCTACAAAGGTGTATGAAAAAAACTCTGACTTTTGCAATCTAAATTGAGTCTGAGGACTTATTTTGGGGGGTACAGATCATCATGCCTCATGGCCAAAGCAAGACAAGCAGGATGTGCTTCAAGATGCATCCTGTTTTAATGTTCCTTGTAAAAACAAAGTGCTGGAAAAGGCTTGATTGACCTTTACTCTACCTTGCTTCTCATCATGGAGATACTTCAGAATAAAGAACTACTCTAGGACAGGAGAGATTTTCCAGGAATCTTCAAAGTCTGGGTTTCTGATTGCATCAAAGGTTTTAATAAACTCATTTAAGTGATGTAAATGTCTTAAGTTTTACTTCTTCCTTTTCCTGTCTTTCTATGGTGATAAATGCTATAAAAAATTTTCTATTGTTTGCCTGAAAACTGCTTTTTGATTTCTTAAAATAAGAACTGGCAGTGTATGAATACTGTTAACACTGATGCTCTACCATAGAAGTCTTTAATGTCATACAACTTGATCTGGATTCAGTGACAAACAGCCTTTAATCCAGTTTGTCAGCAGATATGTCTGACCAAGATAACAAGTCTGAGAAGTGTTTGCTTCCTTCAAGCAGAAGCTGACTGGCCTTATTACTACTGGCAAATCAGTTTGAATGCTTTCAATTCATACTGTCAAACCATCCCTGTGTCAAATGACAAGCCCCATCTGAGCTATTTCTTCAAATAAAGCACAGTCTCTATGACTTTGCACAGTCAACCTCACTAGCTATTTTTATTCAGCACAGCAGCTATGCCCATTGCCCTTCAGTGTTACTTTGCATTCAAGAAGGAGGTTTCATAATTTTCTCCTCTGTGCATAGAAATTTCAGATGGTAGCTGTAACTGATTCCAGTAATGCTTGGTATTGACCACAGCAAAAAAGAAAAAGTATTCAGCAGACACAGGATATGATGCCTTTCAGGAAAACATGCAATTTTTAGAAGTTTACCAAGTAGTCTTACTTCCCAATTGCAAGTTATCTGGACAAACACAGAAGAGTGCTGTTGCCTTTTTATTAATTTTATTTACAGCACTCTGTATTCTAGGCTGGCTGTACACAGCTTTATCCTCACATTACCACTCTTCTGCCTGCATCTCTTTCTACAGGATTTGTCCCCAGCATTGGCAACTGCAACACATCACTGACACTGAAAGAGCTGTAACAGCTTATACAGCACCATCATGGATCTTTTTCTGGGTCAATACATCACTGTGCTAAGTGTCTCCACTTCTGTGAACTTATTATTTAGGGGTTTTCAGGTTTTCACCATTTTTGTAACCCACAATTTGCATGTTAAAATTAAACTTATTCAAAAAATGTCAGCTATGCATTCTGACAAACCCACGTAAAAAAACTGGTCAGCCAAGCCTGTTTCCCAGGGAATTGCTGACAGACAAAATCATGACTACCAAAATCATGTTCTTGGTAAAATCAGCTTTTGAAAGCCACTCTTTCTCCTTTAAACTTTTACAATGAGATGTAATTAATTTCTATGACTAAGTTCAGTCTGAGTTCCATTCTTCAAAGAATATTCAGCTCAAAACAAGTGGTGGGAAAGGGATTATATCCTTCTGCCAGTCCAATATAGAAAGCCATTTAGAATTTATAGGCCAACATAATTTCTGTAATGCTTTGATATAAAAGAGGTGGTAGCTGCTCATCATTATTTGCAGTTGTTACCTGTAATAGCAGACAATTTGGTACACAATGCACAATTATTTGTAGCTTTTGAAAGGCTTTTTACAATGAGCTGCATAATCAAACCAGTTTTGTGTGTTGTATCAGTCCTGGGAAAATGCTAATCCAATCAGAATCCTTAAGAAGGGTGACTAATGCTAATGCTTACTGAATAGAGGTTTTCAGAGTTGCATGCAAGAAACACCACAAAAAATGAAGAAATATGAAAATAGTAGTTACATTTCTGAACTTTGCTTTCTGAGTTGAAAAGTCAATTTTGTGAGCTATGCTATACATCAGAATCTGATAAATTAGAAGTATTCAGGTAACATTGCAATTTTAAATTTTGATTCATTTAGAGCAATCAAAATTCAAAGCATCTACTTTGTATTCATTCTTGTTGAAGACCAAGTCCTGCATTCCACCTGCAAGTAGGGTCTTCCTCTAGCTGTAAAGTGAACATGAATTTGGATTCTTAACTTTCCTCCATTTTCTACTTCTCCTGAAAAAGAAAAATGTACAGCTTGGAAAACAAAAGGAACTCTGTAGAAGCATTTTGCATTCCATGACTTTGTAAAGTGTCTAAAACTCTGATGAACTTCTCACACTAATCTTTATTTTTAATGGGTGCTAACACACATGCCCAAAGTAAGCATCTTAAAAATGCTAAAAACATAAAAAGTCATGAACTGTGATTTTTTCTAGATTGTCCTATGCTGTTTGAAGATACTGTCACCCCGCTGCTTGTTTCTAAAGATAACTACCATTTTCCTCTAATAGCAGTAGCTAGCCAATTTTACTTTACCTAAAGTCATCTTTTCCAAAGAAAATCTATGGCAAAGCTAAATTCTGTCACTGATATGTTTTAGTAATTTGTAGGGAGTGTTGCAGGGTGACACTAATATTGTCAGCTAGCCTGGTTGTTTTCAAGGTGTTGCATCCTAAGCAAGTAGAAGAGATATTCCATGAAATCCACTCTCGGATGGAAAGACATGTAGCAGATTTTGACAGAAAGGAATAGAGTGGAGACCAGACATTATGTGTTCCAACACAAAGCCTTAAACATGGCTGGGATAACCAGTGATGTTATCCACTGACACAGGCTGAAGTTTTCAATGACTTTCTGACTAAAAACTGGTTTAGCCAGCTCTGTACTGCTTTTCCTTTTCACATCACCTCAGGCTTTAATCTGCAGAGGACATTCTGGGGTCAAGCTCTGTCATGAGTTGGAGATGAAGTATTATCCCCAGTTTAGACTCTTTGCAAGATAACATATCTGAAATAGTTACCCTGGTACCTTGTGTCAAGGAGCGAGGAAGCTATCAGCAGCTCCACAGGTCAACATTCAGAAAACTGACATAAAAGAACCTTTTCTTTCATTTTTCAGTCTGTATTGAAAACAGTTTAGCTAGTCCTACAAGGCTGGCTTTGCAGTTTGCTTTGATTACATATGTCAGTGAAAAGGTTGAACTGATTTGAACTTTGTGAGATGGATAGCAGCTGTTCTACTAAGCTGGTTAAACCCACCAATTTGGGCTTAAACCTTGGCTGAGTAAATACAAAGCCTTAACCACACATAGTACCCATAATGAGCTTTCCTCTTTCAATTTCTGTGAATAGAAATTATTTTTAAATCAACAATATTTTACTGCCAGATTTTCCAATACCAAATTTTCCATTGCCAGATACTGAAGTATCTTACAAAAAAAAAAAAAACCAAAAACCACAAAACCAAAAAACAACCTAAAAAATAAAGCTGGTGAGTTTATTTTCATTTTTCATGAGTGAAGTTACTGTTCATCACTGCTGAATGCAGGTCAGCTCTCTCCTCCCTAAAACAAAGTTTAAAAAAGCCTAACATAGGAATCATGCAAAAAATCTGAAAAATTATGTCTTTGTGTATGTGTGTGCATGTCTGATACGCCTCTGGAATAGGAGAAAGGAAGATAAAGTAGATGAAAAGAAATGTAAACAAAACCAGCCTGCGATAGTGTGTGCACTTCCCGTTGGTTTCTGTAGCCTTTAAAATCGATAAATCAGTATATGCATATAATAGGAAAAGTTCCAAAGCATTCTTTCTGAAGTCACAAGGTTGTTTCCTTATCACTGAGTAAGGCATCTAATGCTGACACAAGTAGGACAATAATGTTAATTTTTTACCCAGGTAGAAAAGAATGAGTGAGCAGTTAATAGTGTAGAGAAAGAAACATTAGTTCTGTGACACAAGCCTGTTACAATTCAGAATTATACTTAACCCCAGGAAATCTGAAGGTCCTTTGCCCAATATCTCAGCCTATCACAGAATTTCATAGGGAATGCAGAACTTTTCATTTAGTGGCAGCTTGATGTAAAAATGTATCACAAAAGAGATTTCTTAGTATCTTACTGTAAGTATTTCCTAGACAGAAATGTAAACAAATCAATAGATATTTTGTAAAAATACAACTCAACTCTTTTCCCAGGAACCAAAAAAGAGATATGCATTATGTGACTATTTCATTGATTTAGTAAGTATTTGCAAACCTTGACAGTTTTCATTGCTTCTTTTAAACTACTTCCAATTCAGTGACAGGTTCACAGAGCTGCTAGGGCTGTCCAGTTCAACTTGCAGTATTTCATTAAAACCAGAGGCCTCAGGTGTAGCCTTTGGATCAAAGGTTAAGGTTTGTATCCATCCTTCTTCTTTACACCCATCGATGGCAAAAGACACAGATTCATGTGAAGGGCTTATGGGCAAAGCTAGATAAAGGTCTTTTGTTACTAAGAGGGCTTGTTCTGCTTTTTCCAGCTCATTTGGATGTGAAACACTTGGATGATCTGCACAGTGCAGTCATTGGTGTTCAGCCACCATCTAACTCCCATCCTGGGGGCAACTAAGAGCTCCTGTGGAAGCTCTCCTAGGTCACTGCTCTGCACACAGCTCATGGTCCCTCGGTGTTTAGCACTGCTTTTCCCAACCCATGAGAATTTTCATTACATTGTCTGTAGCTGGAGTAGAAACTTCTTTCAAAGGGTAAAAGAGGAGCTTGTCACCATTCTCTTCTACCCTGAGAAGCAACATTTCTGTGTTCAAAGTAAGAGCTTTGTGTAGGATCTCATGTAAAGTAAATCTCAGAATGCCCATTACAGGGGTATCTGATTGAATACTATTTTCAGTGCCTTCAATTTACCCATTCAGCAAACAGCAGAGCATGGCATGGTCTCTAATAACAAAAATATAATACCTCACAGTGTGCTGTGTGGTTTTGCTTGTTTTGTTTAATTTGAAATTAAAAAGTTGTCACAGAAGTTCAAATCTCATTTCTTCCTAAATTTTACCTTTTTACCTGCAATTGAGGTGAAAGCAATATGGCTGTTGGATTTTGCTGTGTTTTTTGAGTTCAGGTGATTTAATTGATCTACACTTAGCAGGCAAGATGGCATTAATAAACTCATCAGAGAACCCAACAGAATTACACACATACAATTATTTACGTATATGAACATTTGTATGGTAATACACCTTGGTGTTGACACCAAGGTAAATACTGAATTTTCTCACAAATCTATTTTCTGTTATTTCTTTCAGCTGTACTTAGAGGTAGGGTTCAATCCTTTTCCCATAGCTATCTCTTAGCATGTGTAATTAGGCACTCCTCTTTTTTTGTTTCCATTTCTCTCTTCTTTAGTTCAATTTCACAAACTGATTTCCTACCTTTTCTTTAGTTTTTGGAAAGATACAGAGGTTTACTTTGGAACTTTCTGTTCCATCTTTTGGGATTTCCCTTCTCACTCACACTACACTCATTTTAGTGTTTCTAAAGTGGCAATATTTGGTGAGTCCAAATATGAGTCTGTGGTACATCAACTATTTTTCACCACAGCAGAGGAAACACTTTCATTTTCATCAGTAAGTGTACCAGTACAATAAAAATGTTTTATGTTCTATCCAAATGTAACTTTTGGCTTCCAGAAGTTACTGAGGATATCAGAAGCAACAAACCTTTGGATGCTAGTAACTTTTTAAAAGAAGAATCTATAACTTGCTGACCTTGGTGGGCAGGAACTCTTGAGTTAACATTATCTTCTCAATCTTCCACATGGTGATGGCACCTCTTGGCAGAGGAATAGTGAGTGGCTTCCCTGTGACCAGCTGGAAGCTGATGGCTTTGATTATTTTATAAACCAGTTTTAAATCCTTTACATATGCAGTGTTGTACTGTGTCAGACTGGTGAGCTGCCGCCGCCACCGTTGCCTTGCAATACTCTTGTGTGCATCCTGGTAATAGATTTCCAGTGGGAGGTGATGTGAGTTTACCACATGGCACAATGCCAGTTGCAGGAGGCAGAGGTTTTCAAAACATTATGGGGTGTATTTGCAGAAAGTTGCATAGTGAGAAGTCAGGATGATGATCACAGACACATTCATGTGAGGAGGAAGGCACACTATCACATGCACAAGGAAATAGTGCCTGAAATTCTAAAGACCAGACACCTAAAGGCCAGGTTGTGAGACAGTTCAAAACATCATGGCAGCTAGTGAACCAATACATTAGCCTGGTATGAGAAGATGCAGGATGCAGGACTTAACTAAAATGTCCTTATTGACATTAATTTTACACTGCACAGGGCTCTATCACATGGGTGTAATTTCAATGAATCGTGACAAATAGCTTTGGTCTGGAAATTAAAGTTTATTCATGTAGTCAAGCTTGTTCATTTCTACAGCAGAGATTACTTAATTATAGTATATTTCAAAGTGTATATGTATATTTCAAAATGCATTGAAGTGGCTTGTATCAGCAATAGTTAGAACTCAGCAAGAGACAGGCTATTTTCACTGCACTGACATGCCATGAAGCTTGCCTTGCTAGTACTTGCATTAGTCTCTCATTAGAAATTAGTAGTAAACCATCATTTTTGTAATACATTTTTGTAATTACTTTTATTTTCATAATTGCATTTAACTTTCACAGAATTGTTAGAATGAACCAGAACACTACGAGGTTCTTCTGCATCTTGCTCAGCACTGAACAGTAAGAAGACTGTTAATGTTAAAAAAAGACTGCAAATAGAGTTGAAAATCTACCATGAAAATGAAAAGGTAGATTTACAGCATAATCATTGAATGCATTTCTGCTGAAAATGTCTAGCAGGTTACAGCCTGTGCAGAATGTCATCACTCCTGCAGCCAGAGTATTACTAGAAGTTGGAAATTTACTAAGGAAAAAAAGACTTTGATATGGAAGCATCTGTGCCATTTTCCATTTGTACTGACATTTTCTGTGCTTTACAAGTAATAATAATCACAATAAAAATATATTTCAGGAAATTTCATAAAGCATACACAAACAGGATGTGCCCTTCCTGTGCACAGAGTCAACAACTGTTCTGTGACGTGAAATTTCAAAACAGAATTCAACTGGGGCCTAAGTGATGTACAGGCTTTGTACTGTCCTTTGCCTGTGAATGAGTACCATAAATAGCATGGAGGTATCTGAGTGAGTGAAGAGTTTGCACTTACTGAAGCTATTGATGCTGCTTCTGTTTGTATTTAATATGATTCAAAAGTACCATCAAATCTAGAAACACCAATTTGTTTACCACATTTGAATGTGATCTGACTCGAAGAAATTGAGGAGAGATGAAGAATAGCATCTGGTTTTATTAGTTTCTAACAACCTTCACAGTATGTGGTGCTGGTAGTGACAGAAAAGGGAGACAAGATTGCACTGGCATCTTTTCTACCCAGAATGTTAATGTCAATCATGAGTAATCAAATGGCCACAGTAATTATCTTATCTGTTCCCTGTATTTGTATTGCTTGAGATGTATTTACAATGCTTCTGTTGCCACAGGATTTGTGAACATGTGCTTTAGGAGCTGCTCCTACACATTCTGTACGTGCAAGCAGGCCTCACTGGTGTGCGTCATTCCACCGACCTCATCACAACTGTGGCAGGGAGGAGCAGCCTCCTGGAGCACAGTTTGGATTTCTGTGAGAAGCCTGAACTGCAGACACTGAGCTGATGTGTATTGTGTCCTTTTGCTGTGCCTAACACGCCTTGCAGCTTGACCCATGTGCAGTGTTATGGATTGCACCATTTCTAGTACCCACCTTCCTCTCGGGGCTGGTTTATGGCTCTGCCTGAGGCACTGATTCTGCCATAAAGCCACAGTCACAGATTAGGAGTCTGATGCTGGTGGCAGACAGAAAAGAAAGAGGCTGGAATCAACAAGCCCGAGTCAATGCCAGGCTCTCATTAGTCCCTTGGCATGGGCTCAAGCCTGCAAGTACTGCTGAATGATCAAGAAAAATAGGTATTTAATTTTAAGAGCACTGGACTTTTTATTTGTGGGTGTTATGTCTGTGTGCTTAGCATGCACCACATTTATTTTATTTATGAAAAGAAAAGGAAGATTCAAGTAATTAAAAATCCCAGTCTCTTGGTGATGCTGGTGACTTAATTTCCCTGGTAAGAGCCCTAAGATCTTTTAGGAAGCCTACCATGCCAAACATTGTGTCGTGTTTAATCCTGTTACTTGTCCTTTATATGGTACTCCTGGTTGACGTCAGTGGAAACTTGACTTGTGAGAGTACAGAAGAATCAGGCTGAATGGATTTTTCCAATAGTAAAATTGAATGGAAGGAAACCTTCTGAAAGGTACCAAAATCTTATTCCTTCTTACAACATAAAGGAATGGTTTTTGCTTTTTTCTTCAAGGATTCTAACCTTTAGGGGTTTGTGTATCCCTGCATTTACTGACTGTTGATATACTGGATAGCATGCCTGGCAGACTGGAAAGTGATTGATACAAAGTATCTATAATGATCAAACAAGGAATGACTAATAAATGTGTAACATGCATTTCCATTTGTTGCCCTACATCCCAGGCATTTCTAAATAACTTCTGTGTATACAGTTTTGCCATCACATTTCCATTTTGTGGTTACTAAACCATATGAAGCATGCCAATGTGAGGATACACACTGTGTTGATCACTAATAAGCTTTAAATATTTTCTGCTTATACTTGAAAGGGTCTGAGAAATGCCTGTAATTTTTGTAAGCAGTTTCCAGCTGGTTCCGTTTGCTGTTACCAATAGTACCCATTACACAAATAGACTTTTCTCCCTCCTCTTACAAATACAAACAAAAGACACAGATTTTACAATGCTGAATGTAAATGATTAAGTCATTCTGGCGTTGTTATTCTAGATTTACAATGACCTCACTGAAAACAAAACCTAGACCCCCGTGGTTAAACCACAACAGAACAATATTAAAACCAGATTTGAATGAACCATCTTAATAAGAAAATGGGGTTAAGTTACAACGTCATTTTCATACCAAAAACTGCTCCGAGCAGAAAAAGGCAGACTTCGAACAGGACCATCTGCAAGCGCACTCGGGCAGGAGCTGCCCCTCGGGGCCAGCCCGCCCCACCGCAGCGCCGGGCCGAGGGAGGCGGCACTGCACGGAACGGAGCCGCCGCTGGAAGGGCTGCCAAGGTCCGATCCCTCCTGTCCTGCCACAGAACACCGGAGCGTTGCGCAATGGGAAAACATCTAAAATATGTACTGCACAGTTTTGTTCTCGCTAATCCAGCCTCGAGAGCGGTAGTTGAGCCGCACTCACAGTTAAGTGTGTAATACCTCTATGATAAGAATTACACGTAAACGCAGCTCGACCTGCAGCTTCTCCGGAGGCGATCAGAAAAAACGCACTACGGAGCAATAAGCGGTGACGTCCCCGATCTCCCGAAGCCTCACCACAGCACCCCTCCCCAACTCCGCCGATCTCCGCCTCCAAAACCTGGCACCTATGACAAACCCTGGCTGCAGGACCCTCTGGCACTGCCGAACTGCCCTGCCGGGCTGCCCTCTTTCCTCTTTTCCCTCCGCTCCCGGCAGGGAGCAGCACCCGACCGCCCTGCTGCGCCGCGCACCCGCACGTACACACAGACACACACAGACACAGACCGAGGGACACACGGACGCACACCCGCTCCCTCTCTCACACCGCACTCTCGCACCCGCCGCCCGCTCCGGCTCCCGGCGCGCTGCTCGGCCCAGCCGCCTGCACCTCCCAAGGTCACGGCGCCCCTCAGCGCCCACGCAGCGAAGCGCCCGCAGGTGCGCGATGCGCGGAAGGAGGGCGGAGGGAGCGCGGAGGGGAACGCGGAGGGGACGCCGCGGGCCCGGCACCTCTCCCTGCCTGCGGCCGCACCGCCCGCCCGCCTTCCTGCTGGGGGCGCTCTTCGCCGGGCCCGCAACAGCTCCGCGGCCGATGGCGGATTATAAAGGGACCGCTCTCTCCGCCCCCAGCGGAGTCTCCCTCCGCCCTCGTCCGCACTCCCCACCCCTCCTCTGGCCGCAGAGAAGGGCATGGAGTTGGCGGGAGCCTATAAAAGCCCTTGAGAGCGCTCTGAGGCCACGGTGCTGTGACAGCCTCTACGGGCAGAGAAGGGCCGCGCACCATGTCCCACCACTGGGGATACGGCAGCCACGACGGTGAGTGCCCGGCGGTGCAGGACACCTGCCGGCAGGTCCCCGGGAACCGCGCCCGGGACGTGCCCGCTGCTGCCCCGCGGAGCCCTTGCCTGGAGCGGCAGTGAGCTCGGTGGCGCTTTTTTCTCGTAACCTTGAAATGCACCTGCGCCCGGGCAGCGTGTCCGGCGCTCCGCACGCTGTGCCGGAGCATCTCCTGCTTCCCTGCTCACATTCCTTTACTTCGGGAAGGGAACGCGGGCGCTGCTCCACAGGACGGGGTGTCCCCGAGGACTCCCCGGTACAGCCCCCGCCTCAGCCGCCGAGGCTGTGCGGCTGCGGGTGCCTCGGTGCCCAGGTGGGATCTCCGCTCGCCCCTGCTGCCGCTACCGCCAGCCCTCACAAGTGGTACGCAGTTAAAGGCTGATGCTGGTGTCCGAACATCCCGATTTCCAGAGGGAGGGTTATTGCTTTTCTCCCCCGAACTTTGTGTCTTTTCCCACTGAGTTGCTTTCCGCTGTCTCGCAGGACCCGCTCACTGGCATGAGCACTTTCCCATCGCCAATGGAGAGCGCCAGTCGCCCATTGACATCTGCCGCAAGTCCGCCAAGTACGACTCCTCTCTGAAGCCTCTTAGCTTCAGTTATGATGCCAGCACGGCCAGAAACATCGTCAACAACGGGCACTCCTTCAACGTGGAGTTTGATGATTCTTCTGACAAGTCAGGTGAGACCTCATCTTGGTGTGCAGGAGGGGAATGGCAGAAATTGCTACTAAAACTTACTAAGATGTATACTATATCGATAAGGGTTTTTTAAGGATGAAAACATACCAAAATATTCTGGCTTCTGTAAGGTGAGGATTCAGCAAACAGGAAACCGATCCCGTTAGAAGAAAACTAAGGCTGTCTAGGCAGCTAAACTTCAGAGAGGTGAATTCGTTTATTTTTGTATAAATCAGAAGGATCTGGATAAGGGCTTGGCTGTGGTAAGAAAAAAATGTAAAATATTTGGCAGGAATAATTTTAGGCATAGGTTATCATAAGCTACTGATCAAATGGTTAAAAGAAGAGGCAAAATACATTGTAGGGGGAAAATGGCCTTAGAATAGCAAAGGATTACAGTTAACTTGAAGTGGAAATAGTTTCTTTGGTTATCAAAATATTATTTCATATTTCTGAAGCCAGTATGCTCCCAGGTTAGTACAGAATCAGAGGAATGATTAGGAAATACCTCTTTGTCCTTTTGTAATTCAAAAAAAGCATTATACCTGGTGCTTCTTGATGCTGGTCTTTCTACCTAAAGTGTCTGACTCTGACGCGTTCCAACAAAGTTTGCTAGCAGGCAGTCGGGTCCACCGTGTGCTCTGTGGTGAAATTAAGCACAAAATCCTGCAAAACCTTAGTAATCCTTACTGAAAGGAACAGCCTTTCTGATGGGCAGGCTGAATCCAAGCTGTCCTTGCAACAAGGCTTTTGTATGCTGTCATTGGTTGTAGTTTTTCATATGGCTGCATTTGCAAAAGTCATCACCCTGCCACAATGAATGTGCCTTTATTTTTTAATTTGGACAACAAAAACAATCCTGTTGTAAGTCACTGCCTTCTTTATACACTGCCTGATTTAACTTGCTTGAGCAAGTGTCCTGTTTTTCCTAAGTGTTTTGTTGGGCATGTCATTTAGGGAATGGTGCTGAAAGCAAATGATCTGTGCCTACTAAAAATAAGAGGTTTTTGTAACTAATGTAATACAGCAGTATAACAGATATTCAGCAGTGCTCTAAGAATTTGACTTTGTATTTTAACTATAGTTTTTATGCTGGACAATATTGAGTGGTCAGATATAACTGTTAACTGTTGTATAAATACACATAGGTCCATATATAATTTACAAAAAGTGTCAGTGTTGATATTTGAACCATTTTGAAAAGGAGAGGAAAAAGGTATTCTGACCTCTGTTTATTTGTTTGAAACACTGGGTAGCTAAAGGAGCTGCATCGTGTTCAATCTAACGGTGTCATGGAGAATAAGGTAAATGATCCAGAGTACAAAAAACGATTTTCTTCCCAGATACATGCAAGTCTACTCCTGCTCTCACTGAGCCCAAAGGAATCAGGTTCAGATCTCCACAGTGTAGAAAAACTGTTGTGTTCACTTGGTGTGTACCTAAGTCTGGAAAGAACTGTGAAAATCAGGTTGTGAGGAAAAAATGGCAGGAACATAAAATAATTTAAAGAACTGTCTGCAGGAAGAATGCTCTTTATGAGAAGTCAGTGCAGAACCAGAACATCTGTGACAGGGATCCTTTGACAAATATGCAGTGACACAGCTTTCAGAGTGGGAGGATAGGAGATGCAAGTAGAAATATTCTCAGTGTCTCTATTAGTGAAGCAAAAAATTATTATTCTTTAGAAACAAAAACCACTAAACAGATTTCTGTGAAGCTGGGTAAGGGTGGATCATTCACTACTAGACTTCCTATTGAAATTTACAGTGCATGGAATCTACCTGGCAGCACACTTAATGGCTTCATTTGTATGCGGTTAACTAGGTAACCTACTTTCCTTACACAAAATAGAGCTGTCTTTGACTTGTATCTGCTTGATTCTGAATTTGAGACTCAAATGTGAATACCCAGCTCTTGCTTAGACATCACACAACAATCACAAGGAGAAGCTGTGTGAGGTTATGTGATGTGCTGGTATGTTTTACAGAAGACAATGGAATAATATCCTGTAAATACTTCCCACAGGCTGTATTGCTTGTTTCTATGAGCTGTCCCATGTGTGTTAACGAATCATCTGTAGTAGTAGGCGCAAAATGAAGTAATAAGATCATTGTTTTTGAGTAATCTTCAAGATGAGTAACTGCATGCAAAGTAGATCCATTTCATTAAGAACCTTCAGTCTCATAACTAACAGCAAACTGAACAGCAGCTCTAGGTCTTAGTGTCTGTTTGATCACTCCTGCTCTTCTGAATATACAAAATGCAATTTAAAATATAATAAATAATATTTAATAATAAGGTAATAAATAATACCATGAAAAATATACAATTGCAATTTTAAAAACTCCAACCAAGTAGTAATAGCATAATGGAAAGAGGTATTTTCTGTTTTGTATGCTTGGAGCCTTTTGGAATGCTTTCTTGGGTTTGTATGTAGAAACTGAACTCTGAGCTTCCCCATTCAGTTGTTACTTAGTCTTTGCCTTCAGTTCTTGCAGTTGATTTCTTAATTTTCATGTCCACTGTCTTTTAATAGTAGTGGAACATAAAGTATTTGTAGGCATTCATCTTTTAAGTTCTTTAATTTCAAAAATTTATTCTTCATTTTGACAGCAAGAAGTCATTATGATAAAAGCGTCACTAGGAATAAAACTTTGAATTCAGGTTCATCCACTCTCATGATGGAACCAGACCCTCCATGTATGAGTGAAGCAACTGATGATAATTCTTAAAATGTGCTACTATAATACAGGAACTTTACAACAAAGGAGTCTCACTAAGAGTACTTCTTTTATCATATTTTAAACATATTTTACATATTCCAGTCTTCTGTAAGGACTTGTGTATCACTTCTCCCACTTTAAAAGACAGAAGTAAACAGTGACCTGTCAGAGGCATAAAACCACAGGATGTGACTCTGCTCAAAAAACACTCAAGAGCCTGAAAGATTTTGTAACATGCCTAAAGTGTGTTTTCTGTGTGAGTTTTTCCAGAGTCTTTGAGAATTTATCGAAGTTCTCAAATTCAAGCGAGATGTTCACAACGTAGACTCCGTGTTTTGTATTTTCTGATCAAGTGTTTGATGAGCTTATAAAAGAAGTCAATCAGCCATGAATTTATTCTATAACAAGAATATGAAAATATCATATTTTAGTTGTAGAATCTGACAGAAGTGAATTGCAACCATGGTGTCAAACTCTAGAGACTTGATGAAATGTGCTGGTAATTTATGCTTGTGGCTGAGTCTCTTAATTGTTTCCTTCTCCTTGCTGCTGAGCTAGAGTATTGAAATTCAAGTCAGTGTCCCAAGTAAATCTGACACTTTTGCAAATATTAAGTCATAGTAGAACTTAAAAATTATGAGAATACCTTGAAAATGAAAATACTGTATTCCCCTTGAGAGTCTTTAAGTAGTTGTAATCCAATATATTACCTGACTCTTTCTATAATTGTAAATATTAATGCATGCACTTCAGCTGTCTTGAATTATGACTCACTGTAAATAAACTAATCTATTTTGTCACAGTGGTGATTGAAGAGCCAGTGCATTAGCACTGCTCAGTTGGCAGTGAGTTTCTTTGAAAATAGGGCCACTGTTATTCTTCTACACTTCCACCTCAGCTGGTTAATGGAAGAAGAAACATGTAGGTCTGCTTAAGGCACATCTCTTAATCTAAGTCACTGCTACTGGTCTATTTTTGGGCTTCCCAGATCTAAAGATACAATATTAACCATGCCAGAATAATATTGTATGTCATCAGTATAGGGTCATGCATTGAAGGTCCACATTTCTTAAGCAATGAATGTGTTGATCCTTTGGAATCAGAAATCAGAGAACTGACTGATCTTAGATTTAGGGGACTGTATTCAGACACCTGCTTATGTCACAAGTAATCTTGTGCATGGCTTGACTAAACAGTCAGAGGTTTCAAGGGCATGTGATCTTTAAATAATTTTTCCTGTGAATTGGGATCACCAGAAGCTGCAAAGTCTGTATAAACAAGTGACTTGAGTAGTTCCAGTATTTCCAGGAACTGGAAAGGAAGATGAGAGGGCAAGATATTAGTCCTGCATGTTTCAGATCTTTGTTTCTTTTCAGAAAAGTGTCCTTCTTCGTTTACACTGGGGTGGAGTTGGTTTGTTGGTGGGCGTTGTTTTGATTTTTTAATGTTAACATGCAATTTCTGGGCAGAAATTTGACTTGGATTTTGAATTTACCAATCATGGAAACTTCCTTCTTTCCCTTTTGCTAATCCCTCCTCTAGAGGCCCTTTTAATGCAAAACCAGGAGAAACTAGTCAGCTGTTATCAGCTGGGGCCACTCGGAAAAGTTTATTTTTAAGCTGTAATGAAGCTGTGTGCCAGATGTCACGATTACCACTCTTCTCAGCTGATAATTTGTTTATTTACTTACAGGCATGAGGGACTGCTGCCTACTTAGAGGCAATGCTCACACCTTGAGTTTTCTAGTCCTTCATTAGATCTGAGCCTAGTATGAACACTGTCCAATACACAATTTTCAGTACAGTGAGCAGCCACTGCAGTAGTATTAAAGTATTACTATTAGAAATTAAATTAGTTGATACTTTCCAGAGAATTTTAAGGCTTCCAGCTTGGAAGTTGTTGTAAGCCTATATAGTGTGAAATGTGAGGGTGGAAGCCTGGTCAGAGACTCAGTACAGCATCTTGGGATTCTCAGAGAATTCCTGTTTAAGACACTGCATGAGAAATAAGCTCTGCTGGTCCCAGGGAGCTGGAGGAATGTTAAGAACCTAAATGACTGTATCCTGAAGCAGGTCAGAGTCTTCCTGGCTGCTGCCCAGTCTGGATGAAATAGTTCAACTGAGGTGAATTGGAACCAGTGACCTGCTGCAGATACACGTCTTCAGACTTGCTGTGTTTTGGCAGCTCTTTCATTCTGGTCTATCTCTGTGGAACATCCTTGTAGCCTTATCAGGCTAAGTTTCTAGCAAGGTCGAAAGTAGGGTTTTTTTCCTTATGATATACCTTTTTTTTTTTTTTTTTCTCATAGTGAAAACCATTACAGATGTTTTCTGCAAATATGAGCCCTACAGTCAGATGCTCTTGTTGCTTGTCATGATACAATGTCCTAGGAGGAATGTCTGAAAGAGATAACATAAAGAAGGAAACATCTCACAAAATGTGACTCTGTACTCCACATTTCACAGAAGTGACAGCTCACCCTAACTGAACTCTAGGCTGTCAGATGGGAAGCCCATCCTTGCATAAGAACACAAGGCTAATTCCTGAGCATCCTCATAAGAGCCTCTTTCATGTCATTAATAGTACATGGTGCTCAAGTAGGTTTTCTTTCTTGCCTCAAGTAATGCTTCATTTGCTTTGTCTCTTCGTCCTGTTTTCCATTGTACAGATGTCTGTGTACACACAAAAGCTCACCAAATATTAGCACTAATGCATGTACTATACACATGTTTACATAAACATATGCCTAGAATATTATTTAGACGTCTACAGTAGGCTGATACAAAATCAAGGTTTTCTTTGTGCTAAAGCAGTGTGTGTGTGAGAGGGCTGTTCTCAAAGGTAGATGCTTGAAATACCCTGCTGCTGGGTTTTTGTTTGGTAAAATCTCAATTAGAATTAATTCTCCAAGTCTGGAGCTTTTGGACATCTACTGTACTCTAGTGGACCCATTATTTCTGGAAGGAGAAAGTAATTAGTGATTCTCCTTTGTAGAACATTTTCTCATTCTGCATTTTTCTCAGATTGACAGACTTTACAGTAGCATTTTTTCTTGTCACACTAATTTATAGGACAGGAAGGAATTCAGTCTAACTTATTAAGCACTCTTGTGGCTCCTCCATTTTGATTAGTCCTTTGACATGTTTATTGGCTTTCTGAGATGCATTCTGTATCTGCTCTGTATAAAGAGAACATTCCATAGGAGTTAACTAAATAACAGGAATTCCCGCTGTATTCCTGCAAAAATTTAGAAGTGGATGCTGCCACTTCCTGAAGAAAGGTATGAAGTGGTCCACAGTATTTTTTTACAAGGCTGTTCTGTTTTGCATTGGAAGGATAACTGTTTACCAGCGTGCCTTTAAATAGAATGCTGGAGGTGTGTAGCCTCAGTAAACAGCTGTACCAGGTACAGCATAAACACCCTTTCATTTCTGTGTGTTTTCAGACATCCCAAGAAAGCGTAATGGAGTCAAATCAGCTTCACCTTCTGTATCCCACAGTTGGTATGAGTCACATAAATGGAAGAGTTTGTGTGCTTATTTGGCTTTCCTGAATATGTGCTGCTAATACTTGTGTTCACTTAATTTAGACTATGTTATGAGATAAGTTATCAGTGAAGTATAATTACTGGATGTTACTAGTATAACTTTTCCAGTAAAGGGTAGAAGATAGAATGGTAATAGGAAAAAAATTACCATTTCTTAATCTAAGGAAAGTAGCTCAAAATTTGTCTAGTAAGTGTCCAAACGTGGAAAAGAAGAAAGGGCACTGTCAAACTGTCACCTCTTGGGCCCATGACCAGGTTATGATGTAAACTGTCTTGAGTAAATGCAATCTGTGAAAAAATGTTTTTCCAGCTCATCTTGTGCTGAAAAACACTTCAGACAGCGTTGCATCTGAAGCTGTGATATAAAACAGACAGGATCACAGCTACATAGGTGTTTTCAGGATGGTTTTCACTAATACTGATTTCAAAAGTAAGGGAGCTAATGATGAAATGCTCCAATATGGATCAGAACACCTCCATTCTTTTTTAAGAGGGGATGGAAAGGTTGGACTTTTTTTCAACATGGCCTCAAGCTGATAGTCCTATCAGATGGAACAAAGACAGGGAAGTTGCTGATATCAATGTTGTTCTGATTCTCTGTGAACTCTCATATTTCAAAAACTGGTAGCATTTATCTATGGTTTCAAAAGCTTGTTCTGAAGAAAAAAAGCAGTTTTATCATTCCTACTTTGCCTTTTAAGTTTAGTTTTACTTTCTTGGAAAGACTGAGAAGTATTAAAAATAAAATAACTGCTTAACATAGGCTAGAACAAGAGGGCCATTCTGTAATTAAGCCTGCTGGATTTGTATTCATTCACACTAATCTAATTATTACTTTCTTTGAATGCTCTGCTGTGAGTCAAAATAAGCTAGTGCTGGATTTGAGAACCACAGAATGAGAAAAGTAAGCAAAATCTGCAAAGGGATTTTTCTGCATCTTTTGGGGTTTTGAGACTATAGCAAACTTTGTGTGGAGAAATAACACTGCAAATGAACTCAAGACCATTGCATGGTTCTGCTTTTCAGCATGCTTTCCATTGATTAATAATGGCAGATTAACCTGGGCTGTGCTAGTGCTTTCTGAGGCCAAGGAGTGGTGGAACCTCAGTCCATTTGTACCTGCAACAGCCAGCAAGACCCTGAGCTGAAGGGACCGAAACATTGTAACTCCATGGCATCATTTTAAATGAAACATGATATCGTATACATTAAATTATTTTGTATCTGTAAAGACACAGCAACCAGTTGCTTCATTTCCAAAAGGAACTGATGCCCTTCTACAGCTGCTGTTCTGAAACAAGTAGTCAGATTTGTAGCCCTGTGCTTGAAACAGTTATGCTTCTTGGCAAATAGCACATGCAGAGATGTAAAAGTAGAATAAGATAAGTTCCTGTGTGATTACTTTAAGTAGACATTCTCCTTTTGATCACATGGCTTGGAAATAGGTAGGGCAAGTCCTGGTCTGTTGGCTACAGTATTGGAAATTACATAGGTTGCAGTGGAACATCTATTCATGTTTTTCAAATAAAGATATGTGTTGGGAGACTTCTAAATATATTTACCAAAGGAGCCCCCAGCAAATGCTAGATTTGTCCACTCAACCCAAATTTTGCATGCATAGGGAACACTGGTGGAAGTTGATGTATTTTTTAGAAATCTTACTTAATTTTCATGTATTGCAAATTTTTAGTGAAATCTTTCTCACCTTGTTGTTTATATCCATGGCTGGTGTTGTCCATGCTTGTACATAATGGGACTTTTTCAAACCTGCAGCCACCTTTTCCAATCAGC